>NC_140543.1:43624-83250 GCF_057382185.1 Mchenga conophoros
AGTTATTAAAGCCAGACAGACAGCACATGAACAATGTTCTTCCACTGCAGCACAATGACCAACAAATAATGTCATTGGATGAGCTCAACTTCAGTGGGCGGGGACAGTTTAATAGCTCAGCCAATCAAACAGTTTTGTGCTTCCACAGCAGCTCTGTCTCTGTCTCTGATCTTTACTGCTTCATTTCTCTGTTGTCTTTGTCATCAGTCCAATGACACAAGAATCAGAGGTTTAACAGTGTGTGGCTCCCTCTAGTGGATGTTGTGGAGTATTCTGTTGTCTTTGCTCCAAAGGTTTTTGTACAGAGTTTTGCTGTTTCCTGTCACTGTGGGCTGCAGAGCACAGTAGTACACAGCAGAGTCAGACACTGCAGCAGAGGAAATCTGAAGAGTCATCAGTGTTTTGTCTCCACTCACATTAAAAGTTATTCGAGGGACTGGATCTGATATTTTCTCTCCTGTTCCAAAGTGAGAGATCAGGAACTCTGGTGGTTTTCCAGGATATTGTCGATACCAGAAGAAATAATCATTCCCATCAGCAGCTTTGGAGTATTTATAGGACAGAGTAGCAGTGCTGCCTTCTACACTGAACACTTCTTTGTTGGTTGGAGTGAGATCTTCACAGCTGACACCTAAAGGAACAGAAACATGTTTTATTCTTTTATAAATCATCACAATTCAAATGTGTTTCTTTAAACACACAGATTGTAACGTACCTGTTAGAATGGTGAGAATCAGTAAAGAAAGTGCAAAATAGTCCAAAGACAACATGTTGAATGAAGGTAAAGTTTATGGTTTGTGTTGAACTCTGTTGAATGTGGAGGTTTCTCTCTCTTCTAGTTCAGTAACAGCTCAGCTCCTCCCTGAATCTCTGCTCCTCCTCTCTGATCTGGATTTGAACTTCTCTCACTTCCTCCTGCTTTACACACTAGTAGCAGCATCTTCACTTTCAGGTGGGAGCTCATATTTCAGCTCTGTGCTGCTTCAGTCCACAGATGATTCATGCTGTAAATACTTTGTCCACACTTTTTTATACATATCCTACATCTCTGCTAGTTTAAAAACTCATTTGTTAAATGTTCAGTTTCTATGCCATATGTTAAAACAAGATCTAGTGTGATTAAAGTGGTGGGTGGGTTTTGAGAGAAGCCAATTGAGTCTAATAACAGACTAAATGCCGTGTTGAGGCTGTCATTTTTAGCATCTACATGGATGTTAAAATCACCCACAATAATTATTTTATCTGAGCTCAGAACTAAATCAGATAAAAAGTCTGAGAAATCAGACAGAAACTCTGTGTAAGGCCCAGGTGGACGATAGATGATATTAAATAAAACTGGTGTGCAGCCGTCTGATTCCGCTGGGGGCTCAGGAGAGCCACACCACTCTCAACTGCAAACTCAAACACCATCTCAACCAACCATGGCTGCCATGCCACCACTAGCTGAACTGGCAACTGCCACGCTGCCATCTGGTCAAGCTGTATCTCCACCAGCGGTCAGCACGCTGTCCGGTCCTGCGCCATCTCTGCCAGAGGTCAGCGGGCCCTCCTGTCTCGTCTCGTCATGCCTCGTCTGCACTGTTAAAAAAAACATCTTAAAAATATGTAAGAAAACGATCTATTAGTTCAAACTTTGACACTGGCAGTCCCATGAAGACAGTGAAGCAGGACACAAACAGCCTGAAACTGTGACCTCTTCCAGTATTTCAGTGTTCCTTCCAACTAATGTTAGCTACACTGTAAAAAGCACAATATTCTGGCAGCTGTGGCGCCAAAATACTACCGTAAAATAACAGAAAATAACTTCCTCATAAAAATACGGTTATTTCCAGTAATGACAATACAGTTTGTTGCGCTAATTTCACATGGGGTTCTGCCTTTTCAAGTGCTTTTAGACATTAAATTAGGAACATTTTAACGTGATCAAACAATGAAATTACCTATAAACAAGGTCAATAAATGTGGCAATATGAATCATAATATGTAAATGTTCAGAAATATACAGTCAACAGTTGGTTTTAATAATAATGCATCGCATGCCCTGGGACAGACTGACAGAGGCGAGGCTGCCATATTGCACCATTGGCCCCTCTGGCCATCACCAGTAGGTGAAGAGTCTTGACCACGGACACAATACCGAAGCTCGAACCGGCAACTTTCTGATCACAAGGCGAACTGCCAACTCTTGAGCCACGATCGCCCTAAATAGCAACAATTATAATACTTATGTGATGTAACACAAGCTTATAGGGATCATGTTATATACTTTTCCATAGCATCACATTTGAATTCAACAGTTCAATCTTTCAAATAACGGACAGATATTTGTGAAATCCTGATACATTTGTGAATGTATTTTAACAATCTAAATATGCATATGTACAGACAGATACATTTAATAATCATGACAATTATGTTGTATTACATTACAGTGATTTAACGTTAATTTACATTTGAAATGTGAAATCAGTCTATTTACGTAACTTTAATGATATTCTAGAAGAACAGAACAAAACTGTGAAATGCAGTAAAATACTTTTATATTAGGATGTTTTCCTACAGTGCAGCCATACCCGCGACCTTGTGGTTGTTAGTTCACGTTCATTGGCCGATGCTTAGCGTCATGTTATTATGTGTCCCAACATCCAATGGCATGTCACATTGTTGTCATGGCCACACCCTCACCCCAGGTGCAGAGGCCTATTTCTGTTCAGGAATGTTGGGAATACTTTGAGATTTATATTAATTGCAATTCCTACCTCTACATTTCTTTTTCTAAATATATAATTAGCACAGCGTGGCCGTGCAATGTTTTTTTTAAGTTTTTATTCCTATTAATTATATTTTCACTTGTTACCTGAATTATTGAATCAGACCAAGATGACATGAAATTTTCAGCACAATTATAATTAAAATACTGTTTAATTATTGATTATACTCATTGATTTTCGATCATTTTATATATTTTTCCATAGTATTACATTTGAATTTAACAGATCATTCTCTCACATAACAGAGAAATATTTGTGAAGTTATGATACATTTCTGAATGTATTTTTACAATCTAAATATGCACATGTACTAAAAATATATTTTAAAAAAGTAAATTGTGTTTTACTATATTTACAGTGATGTTATGTTATTTTACCTCTGACATGTAAAATCACAGTCTGCTTATGTAAATTTAATGATATTCTAGAAAGACAGTACAAAACTGTAAAATATACAGTGAGATACTTTGACATTACTATTTTTTGGAACAGTGTGGTCCTGGAATTCCAGCCATCTGCCAAGCTGCCTGTGAGCCTTCAGGCACGTCCATGTCCAGCACGGCCTCACATTCACCCACTGAACCACACCAACACTCGCCACTTTTAATCTCAATCAACTGAATTTAGAAATACCCATCTGGCTAACATAATTTTAATTTATTTTAATTTCTTTATTCCCAAATTGTTATTGAAAATGTAGAAGTTAAATATTGGTGATTGTGGACCATTCCATGAATCCAGATCAATACTTCTGGACACAAATATACTTACATACCTTCAAAAGTACTAAAAGCCCCATCTTACGACTCATATAATACAAAAACTCTCCACAGACGACACTATACAGGACAAATGGTTCTTGTAGACTCAAACATGCACCCACTGCAAAGGCAATACCATTGAGAACTATATCCATGCTTTTTGTTCTTGAATGCCTGTCCAGAGCTTCTGGCAGAGGATATGTGAAGATCTATACAAATGGTTTAGTCGCTGTATCCCAACCTCACCCAAACTGTGTACTTAAATGAACTAGAGATGGAATTCAGGTCAATTCATTTTTTATACTGCACATTGTAAGGTAGACCCTGCAATAATAGAGCAACTATTTCAAGTAAATACATGAAATATAGTTCTTACTGCCTAAAGCATCACAAAGAAAACAACTTTTATTGTTTTCATTTATGTATTACTGAATAGAAAAATGTACTTCTAGATCAGTTTCGATGTCTATATCCTCAAAAAAACATCAACAACTGGATGAATTTATTTGTTGCTGGTTCCCACTGATCATTTCCATTAGTTGTGGATGGTTGGCTTTGGCCGTATCTCCCTGTGTGCCTTTCAGGTTCTGTTACAATATCAGATTAAATGAAAGGAAGAAGTCATGTGTCAATAACAGGGCTGCTTTCTCATATTGATGGAGAGCATGTCTGACAAATTTCAACAGTTTTGGCACGTTCCAGATCAACACTAGTAAAACCAAGGAGCTGGTGGTACACTTCTGCAGGCACAAACATCCTCGACTGTCTGTGAAGGTTCTCAGTCATCCAGGTCATCGTAGTCTAAGGATTCTGTCCTCAGGTGTGTGTTCTTCTCTGAGTTGTGTGGATTCAGACTGAGGAGTGTGTGTTTTTGAAGGCAAGGTGTGGAATTTCCTGCGTTGTCTTTCTTTTCCTTTAGAGTGTTGGGCCCGCTGAGCCTTGTCCACAAACTTGTAAACCTCTTCTAAAATTGGAGAGGGTAGAAGGGTTTCCAGTTCCTGCAGAGTCTGGCTAATCTTGCTCTGGAGGGATCTATAGTGAAATGGACCTGTCTTATCCTTTCACTTAGAAGCTGATTTTGTGCTCTCCGTAGAATCAAGTCCGCTCTGTATCCCCTGACAGTGGATCCAAGGCGCAGGCTCTTAGGAACAACTCTGCTTTGTCTGCATCTCAGGTTGAAACGGAGATGGTTCCTTATCCTCGACTGCAACCACTAAACATTCAAGGTTGGGACATTGAGGCTGTGGACAGCTACAGGAACCTTGATATTCATCCGAACAATAAACTGGACTGGACTCATAATCAGTGTTTCCTCTAATGTTTCATGTGTCTGAGCGAACACACAAACTCCCTGAGCGTCCCTTGGACCACTGTGAGCAACAGCAGACGTGTGCACTGTGGTCACGCCAGCCTCGATGTTTATTAAAATAATCAGATTACAGCATTTATGTTAGACTACTTTTAATTACCTGCTTTATCACTCTTACAATGAAAAATTTAAAAAAAAATCTTGTTCATGACCTGTGTAGCATGTTAACACTATTGGAAGGAAAAATAACTTGAACTCCAATTTTTAAAACACAACTTTCTTTTATATATATATAAAGCTCTGACTTGTATTGTGAGCAGTGTTGGTCAAGTTACTTGAAAAAAGTAATCAGTAACTAATTACTGATTACTTCCCCAAAAAAGTAATCCTGTTACTTTACTGATGACTTATTTTCAAAAGTAATTAATTACTTAGTTACTTAGTTACTTAGTTACTTTTTAAAAACATGTTTACAACCTGAAGAGGTGATAAAGTGATAGATCTTTCACCCCAATTCTACTTTTTCTACATAATCCATCATACAAAATGTAATCAAATGGAAAAGTCTCTTTTTAAAACTTGTTTTATTAGTTTTAATCTTTTAACTTTATGCATCAAGCAAAAATTTAATTATATGCAACATTCTCTGACTGGAAGAAATTAGTTTAACATTTAAACATATTTTCTGCACATTCCAGCACATAAAATAAGTGGAAGTGGAAGAATCCGCAAGTTTGTCTGTAAATTTCCCATTCCCGTCGTAGCGTACTGTCGGTGCTTGTTCGTAAAGTTTAGCGGGGGGGTTCCGCTGTAAAAAGAAGTTTTCTTCCCATGCAGTGAAAAACGGACACTAATGTTTTTGTCACTTTATTTTGATTTATGAAATCAAACTCAAAGTAAGGTCAGTACTTCCACGCTTTAATCGCTGCACGCTCATACTCTCTCCGCACTCGATATATGATCCATTGTTGATCTGCACACAGCTGTTGTCACGAATGTCGCACTCGCTTACGTCACTGTCATGAGACATTCTCGCAAAAAAAAATCACGGTTTTAGTAACGCAGTAACGCAGTGTGTTATGGGAAAGTAACAGTAATCTAATTACCTGTTTTGCAATAGTAATCCCTTATATTACCCGTTACTTGAAAAAAGTAATCTGATTACTAGTAATTAGTAATCTTGCGTCATTTTTTTGATTGGTCGACATGGTACATTTTTCGATCAATGGGAAAGGGCGGGTTTTTTTGGTGTTGTTTTTGCTCACAGGCTTTCGAGCGTTTTCCTTATAAAACGCCGTTTTTACCGTTTCTTCCCGCAGTAAATATAAACAACGACAGTATTCAGGAAGAAAAACAAACATTGCAGATATTTTATCATAACTCTGGTTTTACGTGGCCGATCAACACAGTTTAAAAACTGGTATAAAGTCCACACTTTGTCCGTCAGTTGTTCCGTCTGTCCTGCTCACATCTCCAATGGTTGTACACGTTGTCATTAACGTGGCTCCACTCCACATCAGCCGCTTTGCTCGCTAAAACACCGGTGTCGGCGGATAAGGACGCGTCATAGCCTGTCAACCACGTTGATTAGCTGCGTATATACGAATGTGAATCGCATCATTGGCTGGACTGTGGGATAAGGTGGCATCGTTCTGATCCCATACGGGAGCAGCCAGTCACTCACTGACTAACACTGCAAAACAGAATTGTTAAAGTTTTAATTTTAATTTCAATTCAGTTAGATTTTTTTTTGTGCGCAACGCAGATTTTCTGTCCGCAGAGACCAAGCCAGCAATTGCGCACACGTGCAGCTTAGAGGGAACATTGCTCATAATTCAGACGCCCTCAGCAAAGGGCAGAGCAGGCTGTACCTGCTGTGGAGACTCAGGTCGTTTGGAGTGAAGGACCCACTCCTGAAGACCTTCTATGACATCTTTTACGGTGTGGTCTGCTGGGGCAGCAGCATCTCTGCCAGGGACAGGAAGAGACTGAACAGGCTGATCCAGAGGGCCAGCTCTGTTCTAGGATGCCCTCTGGACCCAGTGTAGGTGGTGAGTGACAGGAGAATGGTGGCTAAGCTGTCATCCCTGATGGACAACATCTCCCAGCCCATGCAGGAGACTGTGACAGCACTGAGCAGCTCCTTCAGTGGCTGCAGCACCCACGGTGTGGGACGGAGAGATTTCGCAGGTCTTTCCTCCCCACTGCTGTCAGACTCCACAACAAAGACTCCAACTGATCAACACTCACATCCACACATGTGCAATAACACTAAGTGCAATAATCTTTTCTGGCATCGTTGTATTATACTCAGTTGTATATAGCATTTGTATTCTATTTTATTCTATTTTATTCGATTGTATATAGTATTTCATCTTATTCTATTCTATTGTGTACAGAGTATCTTATTTTTATGTTATTCCAGAGTTTTTCTAAATTTTGCGATGTAACTTTGCACTTTCTGCTGTAACAAAACAAATTTCCCATGTGTGACTAATAAAGGTTATCTTATCTTATCTTGTAGTGTATTAGTCGTTTAAAATGTAATTTGTGGTCTGAGGGTATTTTTCTTTCTGAACTTTTCTTCTCTTGAGGGACTTCAGATGATTCTTATTATATTTAATGTGCTTTTATTTATAAAAAGGTAAAGAAACAATGTTTTGTTAGTAAATCCATGAAAATGAATGTAGTCTGTATCCTAATAAGCTAGAGAGGTTTAACAGTGTGTGGCTCCCTCTAGTGGATGTTGTGGAGTATTCTGTTGTCTTTGCTCCAAAGGTTTTTGTACAGAGTTTTGCTGTTTCCTGTCACTGTGGGCTGCAGAGCACAGTAGTACACAGCAGAGTCAGACAGCTGAAGCTTCTGGATCTTCAGAGGAACTGATCTGATGCTGGAATCCAGTGTGGAGGAAAATCTGTCTCCAGCCTCTGTTTTCCCTCACCAACCTTAAAGCGGCTGAGGATGAATTTGGGGCTGTTGTTTCCATCCTGTTTGTACCAGAAGAGATAATGATTTGTTGTAATGCTGACGTTATAGAGACAGCCAAGTGTCACTGTGCCTCCTGCAGCAGCAGTCTCTTCTCCTTTTGCTTGCAGCACGTTGTCTTTTTGTGCTCTGCATTCTGTAAAACACCAACAAACAGTATCAGTGTGCTGTTAAAGAATCACGTCAATGTTGATATCAAAGAAACAGAGTTGTGTTCATACCGAGGCACATAGCAGCCAGCAGCACTGAGATGAACAGAGGCGTCATATCTGCAGTGTAGAGTAACTGTGAGCTACAGCAAGTATAAAGAAGCTGTGATCTCTCTGTTTAGTCTTCATCAACACTAAGTTGGTGGATTAGAAGGAGGAGCCTGATCACAGTGACAGGACTCATTCACAGCCCTGTGTTATTCCCCCTGCTGATATAATGTCTTGTATTCCTGCAAGACATGAAGAGAATGACCATGAAGGCTGGCTCTGTGGTTGGAGTAAAATAATGGATGAAACTGGTTTATTCTGGAGTTCTTCTGTTGTTCTGCCTCCAGCTGAGCTGTGTCTGTAATAAAACCTCACTGAAATTTCCTGATAGCAGTTCTTTATGAGAACAAGAGTTTTCTGATGATAAACATGCGTTGTATTTACACTTTATAATCAGTTGCACTGAAACACTTAACACTGCTTCATTTTGCTGCAATGAATTTAACAAGCTATTTCATTTTATTGTTTTTTACTTACATTTTTATTCACCAAGGCAAAAAAGCATCAAGGTATTATACTTTACTCATTATACTGTACTTTACTGAGGAAGAAGAAGAAGAAGAAAATGAAGAAGTGAAGAGAAAGGAAGGTCTTGGTAGATCCTTATCTGAACAATCTAATTTAGGAGTTAACGTAAATCTATAAATCTGATTGTCTGTCACTGTTTCTGTGTTTACTGACTGACATGAAGTTTCTGTGAAATTATTTATTTAAATCTGTGTAATTATCGCTGTAAATAACCTATTAATATTTACTTTATTAAAAATTGGTTCATAAGTGCTTACTATTCAGCTTGGAAACAGTTGATGCTTTTACTTTGAAAAGGTATAGACCGACACAGTTTACATAAACGATACAGCAACAGCGCGAGCTTGAATGTGGCGTTCTCAGCGGTTAAGAAACAGGAAACAGATGGCAGTTAAGGTGTCACAAATGGTTCCTTAGCGCCAGGTTGATGCGGGAACAAGGTTGGTATCAAAGTTTTGTTGTGTACATGTGTATTTGTTATTTCACAGAGCATAAAGCAGCTGACCGTAAGTGTAAGGGTTTTCACCCACCAGAGGGTGCTAACGCACCACGATAAGTTTGTCACGCTTAGTCGGCAGTGCAAAGGTTTGCAATGTTCACTGTTATATGCTGTGCAAAGTCAAAGACAATTGTATTATAGCGTATTTTATTTCATGGCAGCCAAGGCAAACGTGCAGTCTCGGCTGTACCAAAATGACTGGGAAGATGATCTTAGTACCCTAGCAGGGGTGTATGGTCTAAGCCAGGGGTGGCCAACTCCGGGCCTCGAGGGCCGGTGTCCTGCAGGTTTTAGATTTGTCCTTGATCCATCACAGCTGATATAATGGCTAAATTACCTCCTCAACATGTCTTGAAGTTCTCCAGAGGCCTTGTAATGAACCAATCATTTGATTCAGGTGTGGAGACCCAGGGTGAGATCTAAAACCTGCAGGACACCGGCTGTTGAGACCTGGAGCTGGCCACCCCGATCTAAGTCGTTATATGAGGTAACTTGGCGCTTTATTTTTAATAGTTCTAAAGGTGAGCAGCAGGATTTTGAATTAAATAGGGTATTTAACAGGAAGCCAATGCAGGTCAGCAAGGACGGGGGTTATGGAGACACACCGTACCAGTAAGGATACGAGCCGCCGCATTCTGAACAATTTGCAGTCTATGGAGAAGAGTAGAGTTCAGGCCAAATAAAAAATAATAAAAGGGAGTTGCAGTAATCCAACCTAGATGTCACGAAGGCGAGGATGAGCTTTTCCAGGTCTCTATGCGGGACATAATGTCTGGCTTTGCTAATAAGACGAAATTGGTGGAAGCAGGATTTAACAACAGAAGACACTTGTTTGTCGAATTTAAATGAGCTATCCAAAATCACACAGGTCACAAACAGTGTCGGACCAAAGGCGTCACGGAGTTGGCCGCAAGGGATATTACTGTCGAACACGATGATTTCGGTTTTCCTGTCATTTAAGATAAGAGAGTTACCAGAGAGCCAATCTTTGACCTCGTGCATACGCTCACGAAAACAGTACAAGACATGGCAGGATCATCAGTTAATTCGAAATAGATCTGAATATCATTGGCATAACAATGATGTGCAATGTTGTACTTCTCAAAGATTGCGCCTAAGGGAAGCATATACAGTGAGAAGAGCAGGGGACCAAGGACAGATCCTTGAGGCATGCCGCTTTCTTCCTTCTTCTCTCATCGTTGCGGCACGCAGGTCGCAAGGCACGAGTAGAATCATTTAGCCAACATTGGGAAAAGGATCTAGGTTGCTTCATTTTAATAGGGGCAAAAGTATTGAGGATGGAGGAGCATGTGAAAAAAAAAGGTGCTGGCAAAGTCATCAACCATGGGATGGTTCAGAAGTTCAGAATTACATAAATTAACATCAAAGATAACAGGAAATCCCAACATTGCTTATATCCCTAATGCAAATGTCCAAACCATGTGAAAAAACAGATCGAGAGTATGGCCCTTAGTGTGGGTTGATTGGTTGACTCACTGGGCAAGATTAAAAGAATCAGTTAATGCAAGGAAGTCTTTAGCTAACGGATCGTCCTTACAGCAGATATGAATGTTAAAATAACCAATAATAATCACACAGTCATATTTAAAAATAACCGAACTAAGAAGGTCAGCAAATTAATGAATAAAAGTCTTATTATATTTAGGTGGCCGGTAAACCAGAACAAACAGAGTAGTTCGAGGGGCGGTCATCTCCAAAAGTTGAGCCTCGTAGCTGAGGTAGAAAGGAGAGGTTAGCTGTCGGACTTTGTATTTACATTTAGAGACCGAGGCTAAGCCGCCGCCTCTACGGGTAAGCCTCGGAGAGCTAAAAAAGACACAGTGAAGCTCAGGAAGAGGAGAAGACATGGCTGTTCAATAGATTTGAGATCATCTTTTCAATTGGGGATGCTACAATCATCACAAGGAATGCAGAAAACAGAGAAGTCAACAGTGTTTGGCTCCCTCTAGTGCAGGGGTGCTCACACTTTTTCCGCATGTGAGCTACTTATAAAATGACCAAGTCAAAATGATCTACCCACTACAAAAATCCAAAACATATACTTATTTATAAATATATTGAGGATTCTTTATATCTACAATGTATATAACATGCATAACCGCAATATCCAATATTTCACAACACAATTAACTATGTAAATTTTTTGTCATTACCTGAGTTTACTCTGATGACTTGCACTGAATTGAATCAGCCAGGGATGCATAGTCCGGACAGTAGCTGCTGACGGCCAGGTTTAAGAGAAAAAACCGAGAGCTAAAAATTGGAGTTAACTCGCTGACTAGCTTGTCAGTTTTACTACACTTCGCGCCGCTGTTTGCACATGTGCAGCGACCTAAGCATCAGAAAAAATCTGATGTCATCTGACTGGCTTCCCTGTATCAATCAAGTGACGGGATGGATGATAGGCTGGCATCTATTTTTTTAATGCCATGCGATCTACCAATACTACCTTTGCAATCGACTGGTCGATCGCGATCGACGTATTGAGCACCCTGCTCTAGTGGATGTTGTGGAGTATTCTGTTGTCTTTGCTCCAAAGGTTTTTGTACAGAGTTTTGCTGTTTCCTGTCACTGTGGGCCTCACAGCAGAGTAGTACACAGCAGAGTCAGACACTGCAGCAGAGGAGATCTGAAGATCCATTTGTTTTTGATCGTCATGCACTTTAACTGACACTGTGGGAAATTTTTGTTTCAATATGTTTCCTGATGCCAAATGAGAGATCAGGAACTCTGGTGGGTTTCCTGGATATTGTCGATACCAGAAGAAATAATCGTCACTTCTTGCTTCTCTGGATAATCTGTAGGACAGAGTGAGAGTGTTTCCTTCTACACTGGACTCTTCATCCTTGACTGCAGTGAGTTGATCACAGCTGACACCTAAAGGAAGAGATAAATGTTGTTAAAGACGATGTTAAACTGTGAGCGCCTGTTCCAGTGATTTCTAGCAAACAGATCCTTTAAAAGACATTTCTTCTTCCTGCTTTAACCGACCTGTTAGTGTGATCACAAACAAAGGAAACATGAGCCAGTAATGCAGTGACAGCATCTTCCACACACTATCTGTTCTGTATGCTTCACATATTGAATGTATCTGACAGTGGGAGTCCTTTTCTGCTCTGTGACAGTGTTGCTCCTCCTTCAGCCTCTTCCTCCTCTCATATCTCTGCATGTTACAAACACCAAAACCAAACCTCAATACATGTTACAGCTTTCAGCACAAACTCAGAAACCTCCAGTGGCTTTCAATCTTTGTTTTTAACTCCTTTGAACATCTTCATCACTCGCCGACAAATCTTAGGAAACAATAATATTATATGAAAAGAATTTCACTAAAGAAACCAACACATTTTAATCCATTTGATTTGTTTCATAATCCTATAATGTTTCCAAGCATTTTATGATTTCTTGTATTCATAAAACTTGTTTATGTAAAGTTTTTGTAATTTATGTTTTGAAAACCCCCCAGCACATATCTGATGGGGAACTAACACCTGTGGACTTTAGAGTAAAATACTGAATAAAACTAGTTAATTTGAGAGTTCATCGTTATATATATATTGAATTGAACTTTGTTTCTTCATGTCTGAACGTTCCTGCAGTTGGTTTGTGGTTGATGTGGATTTGCTGCTCATGTGAATCCTCCCACAGTGTTTCATTAGCAGCTGTAACCACAGTGACTCTGATAAAACAGGAATTAGCAGAATCCATCTGATATGAAGCTGTGCTTTGAATACCACTTCCCTCCTCTTTGAAGAGTAGTCAGATATCTGTGTTCAGGTTTTTGTACAGCCTCTTCTACACTTTGTATCACTGTGTTTCTAGAGCACAGTAGTAGAGAGCTGTGTCTGCCAGGGTTAGGGCTGCTATGGTCAGATTAGTTGATGTAGAAGATGTTTCTGAGTCATATCGATTATCAGGAACATATTCAAAACCGCTCAGTGATTCTACTCCTTTCCAGAGTATAAACTGAGGAGCCTGAAGGTCAGAATCATGTCTGTACCAGTAAAAGCACCACCTGCATCTTGTCTCATAGCTACATGTGAGTTTGACAGATTCTCCTTCTGTTTCAGTGACTTCAGGTTGTTGAGGAGTGATTGAGTCTCCAGCTGTTAGTCCTGGAAAAAGAAAGAAGAAAAGTAGTGAAATGCAGTCTGTATATCTGCTTAATGCAGCAGCTTCAACTAAACTTTAATCCCTGTTCTTAAACTCACCTATAATGTGAGATAGAAGCAAAAAGAGGTGCAGCAACATGTCTTTGGAGTTATTAAAGCCAGACAGACAGCACATGAACAATGTTCTTCCACTGCAGCACAATGACCAACAAATAATGTCATTGGATGAGCTCAACTTCAGTGGGCGGGGCCAGTTACCTCTTGACATCATAGCTCAGCCAATCAAATAGTTTTGTGCTTCCACAGCAGCTCTGTCTCTGTCTCTGATCTTTACTGCTTCATTTCTCTGTTGTCTTTGTCATCAGTCCAATGACACAAGAATCAGAGGTTTAACAGTGTGTGGCTCCCTCTAGTGGATGTTGTGGAGTATTCTGTTGTCTTTGCTCCAAAGGTTTTTGTACAGAGTTTTGCTGTTTCCTGTCACTGTGGGCTGCAGAGCACAGTAGTACACAGCAGAGTCAGACACTGCAGCAGAGGAGATCTGAAGAGTCATCAGTGTTTTATCTCCACTCACATTAAAAGTTATTCCAGGGACTGGATCTGATATTTTCTCTCCTGTTCCAAAGTGAGAGATCAGGAACTCTGGTGGTTTTCCTGGATATTGTCGATACCAGAAGAAATAATAATTTCCAGCTGCTTCTCTGGAGTATCTATAGGACAGAGTAGCAGTGCTGCCTTCTACACTGAACACTTCTTTGTTGGTTGGAGTGAGATCTTCACAGCTGACACCTAAAGGAACAGAAACATGTTTTATTCTTTTATAAATCATCACAGTTCAAATGTGTTTCTTTAAACACACAGATTGTAACGTACCTGTTAGAATGGTGAGAATCAGTAAAGAAAGTGCAAAATAGTCCAAAGACAACATGTTGAATGAAGGTAAAGTTTATGGTTTGTGTTGAACTCTGTTGAATGTGGAGGTTTCTCTCTCTTCTAGTTCAGTAACAGCTCAGCTCCTCCCTGAATCTCTCCTCCTCCTCTCTGATCTGGATTTGAACTTCTCTCACTTCCTCCTGCTTTACACACTAGTAGCAGCATCTTCACTTTCAGGTGGGAGCTCAATTATACAGCCACCAAAACGTTTGGATATTGTTAAAAATGAAGACCGAGTGACTTGAATAAATAATAATTTAAACTCTATATGCAATTCAAATTACAAAAACCTGTCACGTTTATACTTTGATCTCTTTGTGTCTCTGATTTTGTTTCATGAAAATCTGCCGGTTCAGCACATTTGATTCCAGCTCATCTTCATTTAGTAAGTTTGTGTTTGTCTGTTCTGATGCTTCTAATGTCTCCATTTGGTTCTTCATTATGAAACAAAAAAACTGCACTAAGCATAGCCCTACTTAAGTGTTTGAAAAATTACTACTGGCGTCAAATTCAAAATTAACATTTATTTGTTTATTAGAAAAAAATTAAAAACCAAAAGCTGTTATTTTTGTATTCTTTTCAGTTTAATATACGGCTGAAATAATTTCCATTACCTTCTCAACAGTTTTTGAAGTTTTTGAAGTGGAGCTGCTGGAAAATCTGGAATTAAAAAAAACCTCCCATATAATAAACAAACTTGCCAAAGATTCAGATTTTTAAAATAACACAATTTGTTGTCAGAAAAACAACAGAGTAGAGCTGCTGCTCCTCCACATCGAAAAGAGACAGTTAAGGTGGTTCGGGCATCTGACAAGGATGCCTCCTGGATTTCTCCAGGTGTTCCAGTCCCACCGGGAGGAGTTCCCTGGACAGACTCAGGAAATGCTGGGTCTGTCGGCTGGCCTGGGAACACCTTGGTGTTCTGCTGGGCAAGCTGGAGGAGGTGGCCAGGGAGAGGGAGGTCTGGGTTTCTCTGCTTACGCTGCTGCCCCTGTGATCCGGCCCCACATAAGTGGAGGAAAATGGTTGGATGGACAACATGTAAAGAATGCACTTGAGGAACTCTCACTGAATCCATCCTGACAATCCTTCGCAGAAACTTGTTCTACAAAGATGACATAAGAAATCTGTTTATTCTTTTGATGTTTTTTTAGGTAACTTTTAAAAAGATCATTGAAAGTTAATGACTGAAAATCTCTCTGCTTTTTTCATTCCAAAGAGAACCTGAGCTTTTCAACTGATGTCGTCATCCAGAGAAGCTCATGAAATATTTTAAAGATTAGATAAGAAGATCATTTAAAACTTCTACTTTATTATACAGTTGAAAGAAAAAAGGGAAGTAATGGAATTTGTAATATTCTTTTATTGACACTTTATCAGAGTTTACTAGATGATGTTAATGTCACATGTAAAGGAGAAGATGAGATGGCCTAACATTGAAGCATGTGGTACACCAGAAGAAATCTTGGCCTAACAGGCCAAAACACAGAAACTTGTTTAATAGAGATGAATAAAATACAAAGAAAACATTATTGGTAACACTATTAAAGTTTTCTAACATTTTAAATATTTAATACATATACCTGCACTGCTTAATTATGTATTTGCCTACAGAGTTTGATGTCAGTTCTCAAAGACGTTCCTTTCTAAATCTTAATGTAGCTGCTTAGAAAAGAACTGGCATCAGGTTTCCGTCAAACCTGAAAGCCTAACACTCACAGTTTAATCGTCATATTTTGTTACACTTCAGGTGCAGAGATTTTACAATTCACAGACAGAAAATCATTGCATCCCCTCTTCAGGTTCACTTGGTGAGCTGAGTCTCAGTTGGCAATATAAGCCACCGGGTCCCAAACAAACTTCTTAAACTTAAGATTAGGGATGGGTACCGGTGTCCGGTGTCATGATGGCACCGGTTCTGACATAAACGGTAGTAACCAGACCGAAAAGCAGCGCACATTTCGGTGCTTTTTTTTCCTGAGCTGTGATACACTTTAGATTCCAGCCAATCATTTTACGTTTCCGAGGATAGTAGGCGGGGCCAGGTATGTACGTTCTTTTAGAGCAGAGCTACAGATTAAAAATGTCCAAGGCGAAGCGGTCAAAAGTCTGGCTGTACTTCACAGCAAAATATGCAAACTCAGCAGCAACAAGTGCTTTAAGCTGATACTGTGATGCTGTCAAAGGAGGTAACACCTCAAATCTGATGAAACACCTGGCGACGCATAGCGTTTTTTTAAAAGCCCAGAAATGCGCCGTATTTGATAGCTTGCTGCGAGACCTCACACCGAGCACATCTACTGCGGGTGTGGTGCCTGTTATCGGACCCAGAGTTAGCAACATCCCCCAAAATCCCGAAGAGGAGAGTCCTGGCCCCTAGCCCTGCCAGTGTAGCAGAAATGATGAGGATGATGATGCAGCAGCAGCCGTTCTTCTCTGCGTGAGTTGCTTAATGTTCGTGTGTAATTTACGCTGAGTAGGCTAACCACGTTATTACATTAATGCATGTAAGGTGAACTAGCAAACATCATCATAGCTACATGCGGCTGTCCTCTTGTTTGATGGCAGATACTCCCTTCACCCTGGCCAAAAAGGCTAAAATGACCAAAGAAAAAGTGGGAAACAGCTAAACATGAGAGGTTTTTGGACAAGGTTTGTGTTTTTTCCATGTTTAAGCACTGCTTCCAGCCAAGAGTGATACCATATATGCCCCATAGCTGCAGAAAAGGCACACATTGTTATCTGTTTACAAAAAACCAGCTGAACATGAGAGGTTTTTGGACAAAGTTTGTGTTTTTTCCATTGTTTAAGCACTGCTTCCAGCCAAGAGTGATACCATATATGCCCCATAGCTGCAGAAAAGGCACACATTGTTATCTGTTTACAAAAAAACAGCTGAACATGAGAGGTTTTTGGACCAATTTTGTGTTCTCCATTCTTTAAGCACCGTTTGAGCACCGTTTAAGCACCGTTTGAGCACCGGCACCGTTTCTAAAGTACCGATTTGGCACCGGTATCAGATAAAACCTAAACGATACCTATTCCTACTTAAGATGAACAACAACAACATCTG
Source organism: Mchenga conophoros (assembly GCF_057382185.1). Taxonomy (NCBI): domain Eukaryota; kingdom Metazoa; phylum Chordata; class Actinopteri; order Cichliformes; family Cichlidae; genus Mchenga; species Mchenga conophoros. The sequence continues at coordinate 60,874 of NC_140543.1, forward strand.
CTGGAAATATTAGGAAGAAGAAGATAAATAAAAATAGTTAACAATCATAGATAAATGTAATTCTGGGAACATTTAATTACTCTCTTGAGTCAGCTGTTTCACTTACACTTACAACATATTTATGTACTCTGGATCTGTGACAACAAAGAAAAGATGAGAGGTAAGTGTGTTAACCTAACAATCCGTCGTCAGTATTAAATGAATCATGAGATTAAAACAAACAAACCTATCATATTTTGGTTCCTGCTACTGCGACGGGTTATTGTCTCCCTAAAAAAACACTTCCCTTGTGCTTTTGGAAATCAGATTTTTTGTATTTCCATTTTTCCTATTTCCGTTGTGTTTTGTGTACTTTTGCAGTCTTTTTATTATTGCTGATGTTTTCTTAAGTTGTCCTTTTGGCCTCTCAGGGCCACCGTAACAATACGATGAAATAAATGTAGTCTGCATCCCAGGGGTCGGCAACCTTTCTGATGACGAGTGCTGTTTAAATTTTCCTCAGAAGTCAACGGGCCATATGATTGCATTAGCAATAGATTTAATAACGCTCTATATTAACAGTTACACACTATGTAGAACCACTTTATTTTTGCGGGACAGTTGGCAACTCTACTAATGAACCTAATGAATTAAATAAAGTTCACTATCAGTAACATCATAGCACCCACCCAGCTGTATAGAGACTCCGTCATGCTAGCTAGTACACAGTACGAGTTATTGTAACTGACTGTAAAAACTCAGCACAACGAACATAAACTCCATTTATTATGTTGCTCTTTGTTGTTTACTTTCTCTTCTGTTTTTTTTTTCTCCATACAGGTGATCCAGGTGTTTTGTTTTTCTTTCTTTCTTCCCCCCTTCTCACCGTCTCTTCTCCCCTTTGGTTTTCTTTCTCTCCCTCTCTTTCTTTCATTCTTTCTCCCTGTCCTATCCCGTTTGTAGCAACTGAAAATAAAATAAATTCATAATTATAATAAAGGTCAATCAAATGGACCAATATGGCAAGGCCATGATGATCCACTTGGCATCTTTCTTGGCCTTAAGACAACAATTCTGATGGCTAAAGATCCAAACGGGACAAAAAGAAAAGAAAATAAACTCCACCTAAACTTGGTTTATATCTGACCCAGATAGACTGCAGGTCATAACTTCTTACCTGAAGTTCAGTTCACCTGTCACTGGGACCGGCGTCTGCCTCGGGTCTCTCCTCCTCCTGCCTCCCCTTCCCTCATCCACCTGCTGGCCTCCACCACTTGTTACTGAATCTGTGGAAGCTCCAACACAGCCACCACCAAACAACTGAGTTATTTTTACACACCGGCCAGCATCTGGCCAATCCACCACCTTTCATTGTTTATACCGTTACAAAGAAAAAAAAATCATCGGCCACCGAGCAAATGCCCGATGGCCAGTCCAGCTATGGTCGTGCCATCAGTTAACCTTTCGGCACGCGTGCCTAGGGTTGCTGACCCCTGCTGCATCCTCTCAAAATAGAATGGTTTAACAGTGTGTGGCTCCCTCTAGTGGATGTTGTGGAGTATTCTGTTGTCTTTGCTCCAAAGGTTTTTGTACAGAGTTTTGCTGTTTCCTGTCACTGTGGGCTGCAGAGCACAGTAGTACACAGCAGAGTCAGACACTGCAGCAGAGGAGATCTCCAGATGAAACTCCTGTTTTTCTTTGTCATGTATAAACTTCAGCTTTTCTGTTTGCTTTGAATAGTAGGCGATGAGAAAGTCTGGATGTGAATTAGGTTTCTGTTTGTACCAGAAGAAGTAAGTGTCAGAGCCTGAATAGTTGCAGGAGAGAGTCACAGTGCCTCCTTCCAAACTCGTCACTACATCTTTAGATGGTGTCAGTAAATCCTCAGAGGATCCTGAAAACAACAAAGACATATTTCACCATCATGTTTCTGCATCTTTAAACTTAGTTTATAAAAAGTGAATCAATTCAAACAACATCCAGATATTTTCATGTCCATCATCTCCTTTTACATCTCACTCCATCTTTTGATGACTCACCAGTCTGAAAGGAGACTATCATCATCCAAATGAAAAGCAGCAACATGATTTCCTCTTGGACTGAATGAACAATAGAGAGAACACAGCAGCTCTTCAGCTCCTAAATGAAGCCTTTCATGTTCACTGCTGTAGCTCCTCCTCCAAAGGCTGCTTCTTCTGGATAGGCTTGGCCCTGGTTTCTGTGGAGCCTGTAAATAAAGAGCTTTGAATATTTGAAATATTTAGCAGAATGTAGAATAATCTCACTCATGTATTAAACAGCAGAAGTACACGTGTAAACCAGCCAGCATCAACACTGGGCTTGATTCTGATTTTGTGTCATTTCCAGCTGAATGTTGTTCGTCTCCACAAAAAGCTCTTTATGAACAGAACTCGTGCAGATTTCTCAACAGTTTTCTTTCCTGTTAGTTTGCAGCTTTGTGGGAGCTGACTTCTTTAACTGTGTTACAGAGACCTTTACTCCTGTAAGAGCTCAGCACTGGAAGGATTTTTTTATCTGCAGAAAATAACAATAAAAACCTTTTTAGTTGTTAATATGAGGACGTGTGTATAGCTCACCATGTGGGGCAGTCTACAGTTTCATATGAGATCAGTTTTTACCAACAGTTGGAATCAAAATACTGGTGATTTTATAATGTCTGGATGTGATGTTGATGAAACTCGTGACTAGAAAATCTGAAGGAGAGCATCATCATCTGATGTGATGAGTTCAAAGAGAATAAATGGAACAAGCATGAGATGGTCTTCCTGGTTTGTTATGTGTAGGCTGTGTGCAGACAGGAATAGGACCCAAGGTGCAGACTCTGGAGACAGTCGTGAACTCAAAATATAACATAACTGGAAAAATCAAAATAAACTTAAACCAGAGGACTGACAGAACACACAGCTAGGTAAACGGTAGATCGCGACACAGAGAAACACAGGGCTTAAATACACAGAGGGAGCAATCAGGGAATGGGTAACAGGAGGGAAACACAGCTGGGGCAAATCAGGCCTAACGAGACAGGGGAAGCAAAACCAGATACATTAACATAAGACAAGGACCTTCAAAATAAAACAGGAAACATGATACAGACTGAACTAAAGACACTGACTCGCACGCACTGCAACAGAGGGAACAGAGACGTGGGACCAGGGCAGACACTGACTGGATATAGCAACTAAGGATACACAGAGACGCGAACTAGACAAGGGGATACAGCTGACAGGGGAGACAGAGCAGCTAGAGAAGACAGAGACATAAACCATAAGACAGAACTCAAAGAAACCAAAGACTAGAAATTATAAAAATAAAATAAAATAAAATAATAATAATAATAATAATAATAATAATAATAATAATAATAATAATAATAATAATAATAATAATAATAATAATAAACTCAAAAACCCTGGGTCAACAACCCAGGCATCCTAACATGGTTGGACTTTTAGCTTCATGTGAGAGATTTTACCTTAAAGAGATAAACCTCTGTTACTCTGTTTATTTAGCTTCTGCTGCATTTCTGCATGTCCTCATCCACTAAATATAAAATAGTGTAAATGAGCAGCTTTTGATGTTTGACAGTTTTTATTGTGTCTGAACGTTCCTGCAGTTGGTTTGTGGTTGATGTGGATTTGCTGCTCATGTGAATCCTCCCACAGTGTTTCATTAGCAGCTGTAACCACAGTGACTCTGATAAAACAGGAATTAGCAGAATCCATCTGATATGAAGCTGTGCTTTGAATACCACTTCCCTCCTCTTTGAAGAGTAGTCAGATATCTGTGTTCAGGTTTTTGTACAGCCTCTTCTACACTTTGTATCACTGTGTTTGTAGAGCACAGTAGTAGAGAGCTGTGTCTGCCAGGGTTAGGGCTGCTATGGTCAGATTAGTTGATCGATCTGATGTTTCTGATCCATATCGTTTATCAGGAATATACTGAGTTGTGGATCCTCTTGCTTCTTTCCAGAGTATGAACTGAGGAGCCTGAAGGTCAGAATGATGTTTGTACCAGTAAACATAAGGGGTGCCACTTATCTCATAGCTACATGTGAGTGTGACAGATTCTCCTTCTGTTTCAGTGACTTCAGGTTGTTGAGGAGTGATTGAGTCTCCAGCTGTTAGTCCTGGAAAAAGAAAGAAGAAAAGTAGTGAAATGCAGTCTGTATATCTGCTTAATGCAGCAGCTTCAACTAAACTTTAATCCCTGTTCTTAAACTCACCTATAATGTGAGATAGAAGCAAAAAGAGGTGCAGCAACATGTCTTTGGAGTTATTAAAGCCAGACAGACAGCACATGAACAATGTTCTTCCACTGCAGCACAATGACCAACAAATAATGTCATTGGATGAGCTCAGGTTCAGTGGGCGGGGCCAGTGAAATAGCTGAGCCAATCAAACAGTTCTGTGCTTCCACAGCAGCTCTGTCTCTGTCTCTGATCTTTACTGCTTCATTTCTCTGTTGTCTTTGTCATCAGTCCAATGACACAAGAATCAGAGGTTTAACAGTGTGTGGCTCCCTCTAGTGGATGTTGTGGAGTATTCTGTTGTCTTTGCTCCAAAGGTTTTTGTACAGAGTTTTGCTGTTTCCTGTCACTGTGGGCTGCAGAGCACAGTAGTACACAGCAGAGTCAGACACTGCAGCAGAGGAGATGCTCATCTTGATTTCTGTTCCCTCCACTTGAATCTTCAGTCCAGGAACTTTTTCTTCTCCTACTGATCCTGAAGGTGAGTGTGAGATCAGGAACTCTGGAGGTTTTCCTGGATGTTGTCGATACCAGAAGAAATAATCAGAAGGTGACACTTTGTAAGTGTAGGTCAGAGTAACTGTGCTGCCTTCTACGCTGGACTCTTCATCTTTGACTGGAGTGAGCTGATCACATGTGACACCTGAAGGAAGAGAGAACGTTTTCAATCAATAATTGACGTTAATGAATCATTTAAGTTGAACATAGTTTCCTGTGTAGGTGAGCAGACCTGTGAGAGTGAGAAGAATCAGAGGAAACACACAGTGATGTAATGACAGCATGTTGAGGAACATAAAGTTTGTTTTGTGTTGAACTCTGTTGAATGTGGAGGTTTTTCTCTCTTCTATAGTTCAGTAACAGCTCAGCTCCTCCCTGAATCTCTGCTCCTCCTCTCTGCTCTCAGTCACTCCTCCTCCTGTGCTTCACACACTTTATAACCAGAGTTGCTGGTTGCTTCATCATCCCAACAAATGCTAGTTGGGATGATGAAGGTTTCAACTGTTTTGAAAACTTTTCCATTATGTGCAACAAAGAAAATTTGCTCTTTTGAATAAAAATGATTAAAACATGAAAGTCTTACATCATCCATGTGTTCCTTCCAAAGCTGCTGCAGGACTTGTTGTTGCTTCTTTTAAAAAGGCCGATGAATTACTAACGACTAACTCTTGCTGCCTGCAGTCTTGCAGTGCAGCTTGGACTTTGTAAAAATCTTCCACACGTCACATTTGCTTACAGAAGTTTTGTTCAGTATACCGATGCACATGAAACACTAATAATAAAAGTGTGATGTGAGCAGTGAGCCTCACATGAACAGAAAGTTTTGACTTATTTCTCTCAGATTAGTTGTCTTGATTTGTAGAAACGCACAGACACGTCACATTAGGCCTACGAGATCATTTCAAATGTCAGTTATTAACTGACGTATGTCTGTACGTGGGAGCCTTTGTCAAGGCGGCCTTTTGCCAATGGATTTACAGTGAGACCGAGTACGGTGGAAGCAGGGGGTGTTTATTTCCACACACATACAGTGGGGCAAAAAAGTATTTAGTCAGCCACCGATTGTGCAAGTTCCCCCACCTAAAATGATGACAGAGGTCAGTAATTTGCACCAGAGGTACACTTCAACTGTGAGAGACAGAATGTGAAAAAAAAAAAAATCCATGAATCCACATGGTAGGATTTGTAAAGAATTTATTCGTAAATCAGGGTGGAAAATAAGTATTTGGTCAATAACAAAAATACAACTCAATACTTTGTAACATAAGCTTTGTTGGCAATAACAGAGGTCAAACGTTTACTATAGGTCTTTACCAGGTTTGCACACACAGTAGCTGGTATTTTGGCCCATTCCTCCATGCAGATCTTCTCGAGAGCAGTGATGTTTTGGGGCTGTCGCCGAGCAACACGGACTTTCAACTCCCGCCACAGATTTTCTATGGGGTTGAGGTCTGGAGACTGGCTAGGCCACTCCAGGACTTTCAAATGCTTCTTACGGAGCCACTCCTTTGTTGCCCGGGCGGTGTGTTTTGGATCATTGTCATGTTGGAAGACCCAGCCTCGTTTCATCAGCCTCGTTTCATCTTCAAAGTTCTCACTGATGGAAGGAGGTTTTGGCTCAAAATCTCACGATACATGGCCCCATTCATTCTGTCCTTAACACGGATCAGTCGTCCTGTCCCCTTGGCAGAAAAACAGCCCCATAGCATGATGTTTCCACCCCCATGCTTCACAGTAGGTATGGTGTTCTTGGGATGCAACTCAGTATTCTTCTTCCTCCAAACACGACGAGTTGAGTTTATACCAAAAAGTTCTACTTTGGTTTCATCTGACCACATGACATTCTCCCAATCCTCTGCTGTATCATCCATGTGCTCTCTGGCAAACTTCAGACGGGCCTGGACATGCACTGGCTTCAGCAGCGGAACACGTCTGGCACTGCGGGATTTGATTCCCTGCCGTTGTAGTGTGTTACTGATGGTGACCTTTGTTACTTTGGTCCCAGCTCTCTGCAGGTCATTCACCAGGTCCCCCCGTGTGGTTCTGGGATCTTTGCTCACCGTTCTCATGATCATTTTGATCCCACGGGATGAGATCTTGCGTGGAACCCCAGATGGAGGGAGATTATCAGTGGTCTTGTATGTCTTCCATTTTCTGATGATTGCTCCCACAGTTGATTTCTTCACACCAAGCTGCTTGCCTATTGTAGATTCACTCTTCCCAGTCTGGTGCAGGTCTACAATACTTTTCCTGGTGTCCTTCGAAAGCTCTTTGGTCTTGGCCATGGCGGAGTTTGGAGTCTGACTGTTTGCGGCTGTGGACAGGTGTCTTTTATACAGATGATGAGTTCAAACAGGTGCCATTCATACAGGTAACGAGTGGGGGACAGAAAAGCGTCTTACAGAAGACGTTACAGGTCTGTGAGAGCCAGAGATTTTCCTTGTTTGAGGTGACCAAATACTTATTTTCCACCCTGATTTACGAATAAATTCTTTACAAATCCTACCATGTGAATTCATGGATTTTTTTTTCACATTCTGTCTCTCACAGTTGAAGTGTACCTCTGGTGCAAATTACTGACCTCTGTCATCATTTTAAGTGGGGGAACTTGCACAATCGGTGGCTGATTTTTGCCCCACTGTATATAACGCCATGGATAAGTAACGGCAGCTCAAGCAACAAAATCATGATCCTGCCTAATGACCAATGGCAGCCTTAAATCATTTCAGCTGTTAAAGGATTAAACCTTTACTTACTGTAAATGACTGTGTAAAAACAGTGTCAACGTCCAGCAAACATCATGTAGAAAAACAGTTAAATATGTAACTTCTTTGCACTGAGAGAAAGTTTCACCGGTCTGACCCACTTAAGATCACAGTGGGCTATGTGTGGCCTGTGGTGGTCTAACAGCCCAGCCCGAGTGCTCAGTCCACTCGCTCATCGTTACAGTCTGACAGGACAACACAACAGCTTCTTTCTTAAAGACGTGTTGATGCACGGGCGAATATTCAGGTAAGGAAATCCCACAAGGTTGATTCTGTTCATCTGTAGCGTTTCAGTGGGAGAAGAAAGCAGCAGACACCATGAAGGTATCACTTTTCTTTATTGACAACAATTTCGAATATTTAAATTGAATTTAATATATTATTTACTATTATTGTAATTTTCTTACATTTAGGAAGACATTATGATGTAAATAGATCAGTTCAATTAGTTGCCATTATTGTCTTTAAATAATGATAATAATTAGGGGTGGTTGATGTGAGTTTCCATCAACATCAATGTTATTTCTTATATTTTGCTTCATAAGTGAAATGAATCCAGTCTGTATCCACACAGACTGTTTATAAGATTGAAACCTGCAGTCAGCTGAGACTGAAGAAGTCACCTGATGATGATGATGATGATGATGATGAAACGTTTCTCCCACAAAATGCTACGAACAGATGAAGAGAATCAACTTTTAGAGATATCCACACAGAGGTTTAACAGTGTGTGGCTCCCTCTAGTGGATGTTGTGGAGTATTCTGTTGTCTTTGCTCCAAAGGTTTTTGTACAGAGTTTTGCTGTTTCCTGTCACTGTGGGCTGCAGAGCACAGTAGTACACAGCAGAGTCAGACAGCTGAAGCTTCTGGATCTTCAGAGGAACTGACTTTTCTTGTAGCGTAGCCGTAAATCTGCTCCTCTCAGAGTCTTCATGTTCTGTTGATCCGGAGAAGCGTCGTAGTATAAACTCTGGAAAGCTTCCTACTTTTTGTTTGTACCAGAACAATCTGGGGAAATTGTCTGTTGTTTCATATCTACATCCAAGTGTAACTGTGTCTCCTTCAGCAGCAATGACATCTCCTTGTTCCTGGATCACTTTGTCTTCTCCTTTACACTCTGAGGAAGAACAGAACATGCAGAGGAAGAGATGGATCAATAAACATGATTAAAAACTCACCATTAATCAGACTCACACATTTATTTAAGCAGAGGAAACATGTTGATGTTTGTATCTCACCAAAGAAAAGAGCAGCAAGAATAATCCACAGCCAATGTTCCATCTGTACAACAAGGTTTAAATCAACAGGAGAAACTAGCTGATGTTCAACATTCAGTCTGAGAATTGTTCTCTTCACAGCAGCACTTATTATTGACACAATGGTTGAACACAGTGCAGAAGGAGAGCCCCGCCTACTGGATGATGTCGCCCTCTGTCTCCTCTTTGAGTCTCACTTCTCTCACTTCCTCTTCCTCCTGGTTCACAGACTGTTAGCAGCATTTGAATCACTGTGAGGAGGGAGGATGGAGCGCTTTGCACTGTGTGCACAACGAGCCAAATGTTCTCCATCACTGAGCTCCCACGAGAAGAGCATTGAAAGAAAATATAAATGGTCACAAACAGAACTTGTTTCTTTGGGTTTCTGGTGGGTGGTTGGACTGGAGCGGTGTCTTGGGTAGATAATGACCACGACATGGATTTGGGGCGAGTGGGCACTGGGTCGTCAGATTGTTGGTTTCTTTATAATATTGCAGGGTCTTTGCTCTTTGAGGCAACTTTGATGTTTTATGTGTTTATGCGTTGGATGTGACTGTGGACTTGGTTAGGTTGATCGGTGCTGTGAGTCTTATGGATGTGTAGTAAATACTTCAGCATCGACATGAGTGAGGCAGAAATAAAGAGCATGATAAAGCAGAAATGGTGGAAACGTTGGAAAAGCAGTGGGCGGAGGAAAAAGAAGGATGACGGTGTTACAGGACTCAGAGGAAAGCAGGAGAGAGAGGACATCAGCACTTTGATTTGGATGCTCTGGTTTAAACAGCACATGGTTCATAACAGGAAACAGGACACAAGGACATGTGACAGCGGTGAGGAAACCAAGCATCATCTTACACCAGGCTGTCAGAAACATGCGGCTGAGAGCTGCAGACTGACCCCAAACCTCATTGAAGTCACTGACAGCGAAACTTTCAGGTCCTGTTAAACAGAATCAGTTCTTTTTCTCAGTGACGCGCTCGTTCACACTTCCCACCAGCAGATGGCGCTAATGCACTATTTCCCTGTTTTCCAACCACTAATATCTGCCTTCAACTGACGGAACTTCACATTGTGACACCAGGCGGAAGTAAACAAAGAAAAGGCGGAAGAACCATTAGCTTTCCTCCCGTGTGTCTGAGCACGAAGTGTGTGAGCTGAGTGTGTGAGCTGAGTGTGTGAGCTGCGGCAGCAACGATGCCTTCAGTTCAGTATCTGAGAGAGTTCATCAACGAGCGACTAACTGCTGCTGCTGAACAAATATTCTTGGAGTTTGAAAAAACGATCGTCCAGTACGAGGAAGAGATCGACCGTCAGCGCAGACTGCTGGATATCACCTGGAAACCCCAAATCAAGCTGCACAGGACAGGTGAGTGTCCCTCTGAGGGAGGATCCTGATCACAGCTCTGCGGGACGTTTCTGATTGTGAGGTAGAAAAACCTGAATGCATCATTTTCACCGAGCCGGTGTGTGTGTGTGTGTGTGTGTGTGTGTGTGTGTGTGTGTGTGTGTGTGTGTGTGTGTGTGTGTGAATAACTCTGAGCTGATGGACTCTGAGTTTGTCTTTAATGACAGTTAAATCCGAGCAGCTGCTCAGTGAGATGCAGCTCAGATGCTTCTTATCTGTGATCAGTGTGTTTACCTTCAGACAGCTTGAACTTTAAAACTGATAGATGTAAAAACAGGGCTCAGAGTCTATTGGAGAAGCTGGCTGGTGTCATTTGTTGCCATCAGGCTGTGAGCATGTGCTGTTTATATCAGCGATAAACTGAGAACATGACGCACGTATGAAATTATGAGTTTAGAGCTTATCAGTGTCTTAAAATGGAACTGCAGCGCTGGCTAGTGTGAAGCTTCTGACAATAAAAATTCATATATGAACTTTAATTTGTATCATATTTGTTACAGCTGGCTTTTTTCAATGCATTGGTTGCATTTTTATTATTTATTTATTTTTAATTAATTTAGGATTTTCAGTGGAGAGAAACCCACTGATGATGTAAGTCACTCACAAAGACTCACAAATATGATACACCAGGTGTTAAGGAGTTAAAGACTTCAGCAAATGAAACAGAAACAATCAACAGTTTCTCCAGATCTCTGTCAGTGTCAGTGTATCTACAGGAAATGTTGCAAAATGATGATTTGGTTAAAAATGTCTGCCAGCTGACTTCAAACCTGCAGAAGCACTTTGGTTAACAGCAGCTCTTCTGAATGGAGCTGCTGATAGTTTTTAAGCTGCTTTTACTGCTCAGGGGACGAGCTTTCATGTTCCAGAGCAGCTGACATTAACTTCCACTATGGACCCGCCTCATCTGCAATAATTCAGCAGTCGTGAATGCACAAATACAAAAGTCAGCCATTACTTTTATGTAACTCTGGGTATAATCGGCTCTGCTCACAACCTCTTGAGATTCTGAGGAGCGAAGCTGATTTTAAAAAATGAGTCCAACGTCTAACATCATCACTTTTCTTCTTCTTGTGTCCTTTTTTTTCCTCCAGACGACCCACAGCAGCCTGTCTGTAAGGAGGAGGAGGAGGTTCTCCCTGAGCAGCAGCTCTGGAACCAGGAGAGGAGCTCCAGTGTGGAGCAGGAGGAACCAGAAGCTCCACAGATTAAAGAGGAACAGGAGGAACTGTGCAGCAGTCAGGAGGGAGAGCAGCTGGGACTGAAGGAGGAGATGGATACCTTCATGGTGACTGCTGCTGAGGAAGGAGAGCACAGTGAACCAGAAGCAAACACTGACCAGCTCCCCTCTCACAGCTCTGACACTTTTACGTTTCTTCAGTCCAAATCTAAAGAAATATTTGAAGTTATTAATAATTCTATCCTGTACGAGGAAGAGAACGACCATCAGCACAGACTCATGGATATCAGCTGGAAACCCGAAATACAGCTTCACATTACAGGTATGTAAAAGTCTGAATGAAGTCACACATGAATGGGACTCATGTAAGTAATGAATCTGAATCATGATCAACATGTTTGAAGGAGGTCAGGAGAGAGGTCTAACAGTCGGCGTCTGCAGCCTTCTGTTGAACACGGTGGAGGTGCTGTCATGGTTTGCGCTGCATTTCAGCCAGTGTTGGAGCTCATATTAAAACTGAAGGAATTATAAATGCAGAAAAGTACATGCAGATTTAATCCACCGTACAATATCACCTTGAGACTGGAAATGGCTTCATTTTCAGTCTGAGCATGATCACAAACAGTCAGATGATGCATCGGAAGGTCATCTAGATGGTGCTTTACTGTGTGTTTTTTCTATGAGTCATGGATCAGTCTCCCTGGAACTCAGACCTCAACATTGTTCAAGAAGTGTAGGGTTTTGACAGGCAACAAAACAAAATTCAGTCAATATCCAAAGAATATCTCTAAATCTTTTTCAGGAACCCTGGAGAACTCTTTTTTTCAACACTACCTGAATAAATGACAAAAGCTGCCAAACTGTTCAGTCTGTGGTGAAGATTAAAGGTAGCCAAACCACATCAATCAATACCAGATATTTAAAATTGTACAAACCTTTGCTTTGTATACTGTATAATGCATTTGGTTTTGCACACATTTCAATAAATCTGCCGTTTCATTAACTTGCTACATCATTTCCTCATTTTCCAGGCAAAACATAAATGAAGGATAGCTTTAGACTTTTGCACAGTATTACACTTTTATTTATCTCACTCGTCTGTAAATTTTTACCAACTGACATTTTTCAAATACACATGCAAAATATAAACATTTATTTAAATGTACTGGAAATGTATTCAAACTGAAAGTTCTTTAAAGAATCGACTAAAAGACAAAAACCTGCATGAATGCCATAAAAACGACACAAACACAATCTTTTTATTTTGTTACTGTTAGAAAGTTGGTTTGTCGTGTCATACTGATCATTTATTCATTCAGTATATGTTCACTGCCTGCAGCTTTTCTACCTTGCCATTTAACCTCTCTCTTCCTCTGTTGATTTCTGGAGTGGCAGCCTTTGTGGATGACACTTATTTTCTCTGTAAAAGTCTTATTTTGACAATGTGTTTTCTCGGGGATGTTTTTCTATTATCACATCACTTTTCTTTTTCTCGTGTCCTTTTGTCCTTCCAGACGTCCCACAGCAGCCTGTCTGTGAGGAGGAGGAGGTTCTCCCTGAACAGCAGCTCTGGAAGCAGAAAAGGAGCTCCAGTGTGGAGCAGGAGGAACCAGAACCAGAGGGAGAGCAGCTTGGACTGAAGGGGGAGACTGATACCTTTGTGGTGACTGCTGCTGAGGAAGAAGACCACAATGACCCAGAAGCAAACACTAACCAGCTTCTTTATCACAACTGTCCTATGAATGAGAGCCAAAATCATGAAGGAAGCTGGAATTTAGATTCAGGGACAAATAGTAACTCAGAGAGTCGGTGTAACTCTGACACAGGTAAAAAGTCCTTAACGTGTGATTTTTGTGGAAAATCCTTTAAGAATAAGTACAACATGAATCAACATCACAGAATCCACACAGGTGAGAAGCCGTATTCTTGTGAAACATGTGGGAAAGGTTTTTATGTGTCATCATCTCTTAAAAGCCATAAGACTACCCATACAGGTGAGAAACCATATTCTTGTAAAACATGTGGGAAAAGTTTCACACAGAGGGGTAGTTTGACTATACACATGAGAACGCACACAGGTGAAAAGCCGTATCATTGTAAAACGTGCAGGAAAATATTCACATGTAGCAGTCATTTATCAGTGCACATAAGAACACACACAGGTGAGAAACCATATTGTTGTAAAACATGCGGGAAAATGTTCACATACAGAAGTCAGCTGTTCGGGCACATAAGAACGCACACTGGTGAGAAACCGTATCATTGCAAAACATGCGGGAAAATGTTCACATATAACAGTCATTTGTGGCGTCACATGAAAACTCACACAGGTGAGAAACCATAATGTTGTACAAAATGCGGAAGAATGTTCACATCCAGAAGTGTCTGTTTGGACATAGAAGAACTCACACCGTTGTATCAAGCGTATCATTTTCAGAAATTGTAGTCTTGAAACATGTGGAGAGAAGCCAAGCGTGAAAGAAGATTGGCAGATTATACGTGTTCACAGGAGAGCTTTCAGAGTTCAAATATCTTTAGACTGTGTTCCGACAAACATCATTTATTGCATGATTATTATGTATAAAGCAGAGTTTCATCTAATCTGTTCTCATCTAATTCTTCAGTGAAAATATGGTGACTCTTAAAAAATGAATTTTAGTTTTGGTTTTATTTATTGATATACAGTCTTTATTTACAGGGGGTTTGAAACTCAATTTGTATATTAAGTTTTGTATTTGCTGTCTATTAATGGATAACCAATGACTGTTGCTGGTTGGTGTCTTGTGATGTAAAACTGCATTCGAGGTATTTGTTTTTTAATAAATAGAAAATGTTGACTTTTTTTTATTTTGTTTTTTATATTTGAAGCTATTCACTTTATTTGGTTCATAATATCTTTGGTTATTTAGTTCATTTAGACTGACTTTGTTTTGTTGTGTTTTATCTGCATAGCAGTAACTAATGACAATAATAAAGTAGAAAGTTTCAAGGAGATGATTGTTTCCCTTGGACTCCTCCAGCCTTCAGCAAAGACCTCGTTCCTATAGCTGCACATATGTTTCTCTGCTTGAGAGCACAGTGTGAGGCAAAGATGTTTTTCCTGCATCAGGGGGACCTGCCAGAGCTGAGGAAGGCTGGTTTGAGCTCAACTTTCATTCAGCATCGCTTTAAAAGGTCAAAGAGGGTTTTAAGCAGAGTAGAATAAGATGGAATAGGGATAAATGAAGATAAGGGTTTACTTCAATTTTACCTTTATAATGTTTGAATAGATTTTTATAGATTATTGCTGTTAGCCTTCTGCATGCATTAAATAAATTGAATCTGTTATTAAAGTAAAGCCCACCCGTCATTACTTATTTCATTCAATAGTTTCTTTCAGATTGTGTGTTAGAGAAACATTTTTACCCCTTTACCTCCATCATTTTGGTTTGTGTACACCTGAACTTTGTTGAAAACTGTTACACAGGGGTCTATGTCTGTTCCTCAGACTCCTCCCACCTGAATGCTGTCATTATACAGCCACTTGAGCTCGGCCCTTAAGATGTTTGAGATTAAATATCTGGCACTATGGCTCCATGAATATGGACTCTCAGAAGTGGAGAGTCCACTGCAGTCCAACATCAGGCTGGTTGTGCTTTGACTTGTGCAGACAGAAATCATCTCATTGGTTGAGTTCAACATCAGTGGGTGAAGTCAGAAACAGTTTCAGGTCAGTCTGTGAGGTTATTTCTGTCTTTACCTCTGTGTGTTACTCTACTCTTCTTGTTTCCTTTTGTTCCTCCAGGCGTCCCACAGCAGCACATCTGTATGAAGGAGCAGGAGGAGGTTCTCCCTGAGCAGAAGCTCTGGAACCAGGAGAGGAGCTCCAGTCTGGAGCAGGAGGAACCAGAAGCTCCACAGATTAAAGAGGAAGATGAGGAACTCTGCAGCAGTCGGGACGGCGAGCAACTTGCATTTGAAGAGACTGATACCTTTATGGTGACTGCTGCTTATTAGGAAAGAGATCATAGACCATAATAGGAGTAGCTCCTCTCTCACAGCTCTGCCGTAGCTGAGAGAAAAGATCAGGAAAGAAAGAATAAAGATTTGGGATCATCTAAAAATTCAGAGTCAAAGTCAAAGAAGAGACTTCACATAAACTGACATCACAGCAAAAATGTAAAAGACTCTCTTCTATCAAAGAGTCAGTGTGACTCTGGTGCAAGTAAAAAGTCTTTAAAATGTGAAAAGGTTCCAAATGAATAAATTTCACAGAATCCGCACATGAAAGAAGTCTTGCTCTTGTAAAGAATGTGAGAAACATTTTACTCACAACAGTACTTTGACTGTCCACATGAGAACGCACACAGGAGAGAAACCATATCATTGTGAAACCCACGGAAAAACATTCAATGTAGGAGTTAGTTGTCAGTACACACAAGAACTCAGACAGGTGACAAACATGAATGTAAAGCATGTGGAAAAATATTCATATTGTGTAGAAATATTTTACGCCAGCGGTCTCCAACCTTTTTTGCGCCACGGACCGGTTTATGCCCGACAATATTTTCACGGACCAGCCTTTAAGGTGTCGCGGATAAATACAACAAAATACAACTAGTACCGGTACCGAAAAAAAGATTTATTCATAACACACGTGAAAAGACCCAAGAAAAACGATAAAAACGATAACAAAATAACGCTGAAAACCGATAAAAACCCTGAAAGCCATACATTTCACACCTGAGCCTCAACTCTCACAGCCCGGTACCAAACGACTCACGGACCGGTACCAGTGTGAGGCCCGGGGTTGGGGACCGCTGTTTTACGCCACACTGAAAATCACATGGGTCAGAAGTCCTAGTCTTGACAGTTAAATATTATTAGGGAATCCAGCTTTGGGCAAAACATCCAAAAATGTGTACATGTTTCAGTTTTCAGAGTTCAAACTCCTTTTGTGTTTGAGTTTATTACATGTAACACTGATCAGTCTGATCTGTTATCCATCTACATCAGGCTTCTCGGTGATGTTCAGTGAATCTTTATTCTGATTAGATTTTGTTGTTAAAAAAAACAAAACATAGACAGTTGTTTAGTTTATTTGGCTCATTTTCGATTATGAAGTTAATTTAAATCAGTTTATTGTTAGCTTTATTTAGGACAGCTTCCTTTGAGCTCATCGTACAGCCATGCGTCACATGATCCCAGGCAGTCATGAGTAGAGGAGGATGAAAATAATGGAAGATTCATTTTTGTCTTCATGCATTTATTATTTTGAACATAATTTCACAGAATATTGCTGTTAGCTTCTGCAAGCTGTAAATAAAGCATTTAACTTGTTGTTAAAGTAAAACTCTTGTCTTTATTTTATTTGACTGTTTCGGTTTCTTTAAAATGCCAGTAGCCTTTCCTCAGTGATCTAAAATACAACTATGTAGTATGAGTGCGCTTGTTTTTAAAAAGTTCCTTCATGTAATGATCTGCTAGAGGGTGTGGGGGGGGGGGGGGGGGCACAGCCCCGTCCTCCAGGGCATGAAGCAGGTATGGAGGAGATCAAAACTCCAGACATCCAGAGGCCCCCAGAACACAAGAGACCAAGGAAGACCAACAGAGGGGCAGCCGCGCCACTGTCCCAGAAAGAGCTGAGGAGAGTCCCAGCCAGCTGTGCCAGAGCGACCGAGCCCCAGGCCGAGAGGCTGAGGGCACCCCACCCCCGAAGTGGCCCAAGTGAGCCCCAGGCTCCAGGCTGGACAATCTAACACCAGACAATCAAAACTAGAAATACCGATAACTAAGCTACGAACAAGTCACACAGAGAAAACAATAATGAATGAACAAGACTCAAAAAAGCATAAAGACAAAACAAAGAGTCAGAAACCCAAGGACCCTAACAGTTTTATATTTAGACTATTATTTACTCGATTCTGTCAAAAAACAGACAAATATTCACATTGGTTGGTTGAATCTATGAAAATGCAAAAGATTTGACATAATGAAATGAATGAGGTGATTCTCAGCTACTAGCTTGAAAATGGGAATTTTATTTAAATATGAGAAGAAAGAGTTCTTAGTCTTTTATTTTATAAAAGAGAAATTACGCAAAGGAATCAAAAATATGAAAAAAAAAAAGACCTAAAGACTTTTAGCTTCATGTGAGAGATTTTACCTTAAAGAGATAAACCTCTGTTACTCTGTTTATTTTGCTTCTGCTGCATTTCTGCATGTCCTCATCCACTAAATATAAAATAGTGTAAATGAGCAGCTTTTGATGTTTGACAGTTTTTATTGTGTCTGAACGTTCCTGCAGTTGGTTTGTGGTTGATGTGGATTTGCTGCTCATGTGAATCCTCCCACAGTGTTTCATTAGCAGCTGTAACCACAGTGACTCTGATAAAACAGGAATTAGCAGAATCCATCTGATATGAAGCTGTGCTTTGAATACCACTTCCCTCCTCTTTGAAGAGTAGTCAGATATCTGTGTTCAGGTTTTTGTACAGCCTCTTCTACACTTTGTATCACTGTGTTTCTAGAGCACAGTAGTAGAGAGCTGTGTCTGCCAGGGTTAGGGCTGCTATGGTCAGATTAGTTGATCGATCTGATGTTTCTGATCCATATCGTTTATCAGGAATATACTGAGTTGTGGATCCTCTTGCTTCTTTCCAGAGTATAAACTGAGGAGCCTGAAGGTCAGAATGATGTTTGTACCAGTAAACATAAGGGGTGCCACTTATCTCATAGCTACATGTGAGTTTGACAGATTCTCCTTCTGTTTCAGTGACTTCAGGTTGTTGAGGAGTGATTGAGTCTCCAGCTGTTAGTCCTGGAAAAAGAAAGAAGAAAAGTAGTGAAATGCAGTCTGTATATCTGCTTAATGCAGCAGCTTCAACTAAACTTTAATCCCTGTTCTTAAACTCACCTATAATGTGAGATAGAAGCAAAAAAGAGGTGCAGCAACATGTCTTTGGAGTTATTAAAGCCAGACAGACAGCACATGAACAATGTTCTTCCACTGCAGCACAATGACCAACAAATAATGTCATTGGATGAGCTCAACTTCAGTGGGCGGGGCCAGTGTAATAGCTCAGCCAATCAAATCGTTTTGTGCTTCCACAGCAGCTCTGTCTCTGTCTCTGATCTTTACTGCTTCATGTTGTCTTTGTCATCAGTCCAATGACAAAATCGTATTTGAACTGCTTCAGTCTTTCCAGTCATGTCAAGGCTTCCAAAGTTTCCAGTGAAATGATGACTTATGTGATGAATCTTAAATTATCTATTTTCACTAAATGATGATATATAGACAGATACTTTATATGAACAGAAAACATTAAAAAAAAACAAATAAAAGAAAAAAGGAAGTTAGTTAAAAACATTCGTGATATTTAAAGTCCCTGAACTGAATATTTCCTTTGTTTTTTGCCAAGTTACTGAATTAACAATGGAAATGAGTTTATTTGCTCTGTGTTGTTCTAAAGATGGTTTTTTTAGATGCCAAGACAGATTTCTCTCTTTTTTAAAACTGGCTTTCAAATGCATCACTGGCCTTGTCCCAGAGTTAGTGACCAATATGATTCTAAAAGTCAGCTCAGGGAGCCTGCAAACTACCAAAATCCAAAACATTACTTGGTGAGTCCTCGTTTTCTTTCAAATGTCCTCATATTTTGAATAGTTTACCATCTGCAATAAAACTTGCTGATGTTCAACATTCAGTCTGAGAATTGTTCTCTTCACAGCAGCACTTATTATTGACACAATGGTTGAACACAGTGCAGAAGGAGAGCCCCGCCTACTGGATGATGTCGCCCTCTGTCTCCTCTTTGAGTCTCACTTCTCTCACTTCCTCTTCCTCCTGGTTCACAGACTGTTAGCAGCATTTGAATCACTGTGAGGAGGGAGGATGGAGCACTTTGCACTGTGTGCAAGGACAACGAGCCAAATGTTCTCCATCACTGAGCTGATTAATACTTGAAATTTAAGAATTATATGAGGCTTAAGTTTGACATGAACAGAATTTCACCAAAACAGAATCTCTTACAGAATTCACCTGCTTGCTGCTACTACTGCACATTCACCTAATGTATATACTACATATATAATGTTCTTCCTCTACCCCCCCACCACTATTTTTGCACATGTCGAGGAGCGTGTCAGGTTACATTTCACTGTGTGTTATACTTGTATAATTATACATGTGACAAATAAAGAACCTTGAACCTTGAGCCTCTTATGGTTATGATTAGAGAAAAATACACATGGCATAAGTCGAACAGGGAATTAAAAGCAAAACTAAAATTGAAAAGAACACATCATCTCATCTATATGAAAGTATGAG
Organism: Mchenga conophoros; assembly: GCF_057382185.1. Taxonomy (NCBI): domain Eukaryota; kingdom Metazoa; phylum Chordata; class Actinopteri; order Cichliformes; family Cichlidae; genus Mchenga; species Mchenga conophoros. The sequence goes on from NC_140543.1 coordinate 80,532, forward strand.
CACCAGAACTTCTGATTTATTAGACAAAAGGCCAAATATTTAAGATCTGAATATAATAAAAAATAATTCATGGCCAAATCGTAATAATAATTAACACATAATTTATTCTGGAAATGCTTTGTGAGTTCCTATGTAATCAAACTGTGTTTGTTGTAGTGGTGGATTAGCAGGTAGCTGAGCTAGCTCTCCTGAGCCTCCAGAACACGAGGAGAACAGCTGGACGGGCTCACCTGAGCTTCCAGCGAGGTCAGAAACTGCACCTGCCGGGCACAACACCCGAGGAGCAGTTTGTTTGTTCTGAACTCACCAAATCCAAACAGTAACTCCTTTTTTAAAAATAAGATTTAAAAATGTCATATTATTCTGCGGTGTCAGTTTAAGGAGGCAGTGGATTCAAGATAGGAATCATGTTAAAGTTCAACCTAAGAAAATCATTCAGATAATTTCAAAACAGAAAACTTCAAATTAAATTTATAATATTTGTGATTTTCTTGTTTTTCATGGATGTAGAAAAACATTGTTTTCAGCTGGAAACTGATTTGAAACAGAGAAATCTTCGACAGCGGAACAGTTAAAGGTAAATGCCCTCTGCCGGAACAACACCGTGTGACACCAGGCGGAAATAAAGAAAGGAAAGGCGCGTGTGTGAACAGAGCCGGGAGTGTGGGACCGAAAGAGTCAGCACATCACTGTGGTGTTAGCGGCTTTGCACTGACTCCCCGAGCTCTCTGTAATACTTTACATTCATTAATAAGAGAGAGGGGGAGGTGCGTTAACAGTCCCGCTCTGTCGGAGCTTTATCACGTGACACCAGGCGGAAGTAAACAAAGGAAAGGCGCAAATTGCGTTAGCTTTCCAGAGACTGTTGTTGTTGTGTGAGCTGAGTGTGTGAGCTGCGGCAGCAACGATGCCTTCAGTTCAGTATCTGAGAGAGTTCATCAACGAGCGACTAACTGCTGCTGCTGAACAAATATTCTTGGAGTTTGAAAAAACGATCGTCCAGTACGAGGAAGAGATCGACCGTCAGCGCAGACTGCTGGATATCACCTGGAAACCCCAAATCAAGCTGCACAGGACAGGTGAGTGTCCCTCTGAGGGAGGATCCTGATCACAGCTCTGCGGGACGTTTCTGATTGTGAGGACTTTTTGGAGATGTGAGCTAACAAAGAGCAAACAGAGGACAGGACTGCGCTGCGCTGCATTCAAACAGCAGGCGCTGAAATCATTTAAAGCTTTGAAGTCTGAACTTTTTCCTCTTGATGGTTTTTTAGCTAAGGAATCAGATTTATATATAAGACCAAGCTAAGAGAAATCTGAGCATGGATCGTGTGTGAGGCTGCACATGTGTTACATGTACAGGGAGTGCAGAATTATTAGGCAAGTTGTATTTTTGAGGAATAATTTTATTATTGAACAACAACCATGTTCTCAATGAACCCAAAAAACTCATTAATACACTGAACAAAAATATAAACGCAACACCTTTGTTACTGCTCCCATTCCCCATGGGATGGACGTAGAGACCTAAAATTCATTCCAGATACACAATATAACCATCCCTCCCAAACAGTGGTCACAAATCAGTCCAAATGTGTGGTAGTGGGCACATCTGCCATATTGAGATAATCCATCCCACCTCACAGGTGTGCCACATCAGGATGCTGATCTGACATCATGAGTAGTGCACAGGTGTACCTCAGACTGCCCACAACAAAAGGCCACCCTGGAATGTGCAGTTTTTTGCGCTATTGGGGGTCTGGGGACCCAGAACCGGTCAGTATCTGGTGTGACCACCATTTGCCTCATGCAGTGCAACACATCGTCGCATGGAGTCCATCTCAATATGGCAGATGTGCCCACTACCACACATTTGGACTGATTTGTGACCACTGTTTGGGAGGGATGGTTATATTGTGTATCTGGAATGAATTTTAGGTCTCTACGTCCATCCCATGGGGAATGGGAGCAGTAACAAAGGTGTTGCGTTTATATTTTTGTTGAGTGTATCAAAGCTGAATGTTTTTGGAAGTAGTTTTTAGTTTGTTTTTAGTTTGAGCTATTTTAGGGGGATATCTGTGTGTGCAGGTGACTCTGTGCATAATTATTAGGCAACTTAACAAAAAACAAATATATACCCATTTCAATTATTTATTTTTACCAGTGACACCAATATAACACCTCCACATTCACAAATATACATTTCTGACATTCAAAAACAAAACAAAAACAAATCAGCGACCAATATAGCCACCTTTCTTTGCAAGGACACTCAAAAGCCTGCCATCCATGGATTCTGTCAGTGTTTTGATCTGTTCACCATCAACATTGTGTGCAGCAGCAACCACAGCCTCCCAGACACTGTTCAGAGAGGTGTACTGTTTTCCCTCCTTGTAAATCTCACATTTGATGATGGACCACAGGTTCTCAATGGGGTTCAGATCAGGTGAACAAGGTGGCCATGTCATTAGTTTTTGTTCTTTTATACCCTTTCTTGCCAGCCACGCTGTGGAGTACTTGGACGCGTGTGATGGAGCATTGTCCTGCATGAAAATCATGTTTTTCTTGAAGGATGCAGACTTCTTCCTGTACCACTGCTTGAAGAAGGTGTCTTCCAGAAACTGGCAGTAGGACTGGGAGTTGAGCTTGACTCCATCCTCAACCCGAAAAGGCCCCACAAGCTCATCTTTGATGATACCAGCCCAAACCAGTACTCCACCTC
>NC_140543.1:83350-139548 GCF_057382185.1 Mchenga conophoros
GTTGCACTCACTTCTTCTACATGTAATCTGTGATGGCATTTTAGGTGTGTGTGTGTGTGTGTGTGTGTGTGGTGTGTGTGTGTGTGTGTGTGTGTGTGTGATTTATGAGCACAAATGTGTGTTTACAGATCAGGACAGAGGTTTAATTACAGTCATCAGTGTCACTCTCCAAAGAGGATGTAAGGAAACGTGAGTTTGACCGTTTTCAGCTGTTTGTTTGTTTCGCTGTGTTCGTGTCCACGTCACCGCTCTGCTTCTGAACTCATTTGAAGCTGTGGTTACATTCACACCTCGCTGCTGCCAAAATAAAATATTTCTTTGACTAAAGCACCTCAGCCTCTCTGACTCAGATGGGCTCATTTCATCCTGCTCGTCTTCAGCGTCCGGTCTGTTGCGTCGGATGTTTGACCCACACACAGAAATACCAGTTACATGAATCTAAGAAGTGATGAATAATGAAGTGAAACATGGTTTAAATGTCAGAACTTTTATCTTTTATTTTCATATAAATATTCTTGGTGGTCAGACTCGGTAGAACAAAAACACTGAATGCATGAAGGTTTAAAAACGATGGTGTATGTACAGTTATAAATACTCTAACATATATTCACAGAATGCAAACACACAGAATATATTTTATAAAAACAGCAGATACTCCCCGCTGAGCGTAGAGAGAAACAGCAGTGCATTAATCTGCTCCAAAAGATCCTTTTACTAAAAACTGAATGATTTAGACAAAATCATTCAATAGAGAAAAATAATGTGTAAGGAGCACATGTCTTATGCCTACGTGATGAGTTTAAGGTGTCGTACAGTTTAGATTTAGGGACAAATGAATGAAAACATCGGAGGTGATTTGTCTTTAAATTTTAAAAAGCAAGATTCAAACTCAGAGGTTTAGAAACGAGTTAGCACGTTAGATACGGATTCTAAATAATTCAATATTTTTATGCATTACAGACAAAAGAAGGTTGTCAGTAGTTGAAAAGTGCAAAAACACAAAGTGATGGCAGTAAGTCAGGTCACGCTTTAGGCCTCCTCGATGGGTGGGCTGTTGTAGCAGCCGTTGGGGATGGATGCCAGGATCTCCCTGAGGTTAGCGATGTCTGCCAGGATGGTGTCGATGTCGCGGTTGATCGAGTTGAGCTGACGCATGTGCGCGGCCTCCTGCTCCTCCATGTTTCTGAGTCGGGGGCTCAGATTGCCCTCCACAGCTTTCTTAGCACCAGCCAACGAGTCCTCCAGCTGCTTCACCTTCTTTAAATCCACAGCACTGGACTGGTCTGAGAAAAGAGAGTAGACGCGGTGAGGAAGCAGCTCGTGCTGCCTCAGAAGGGCACTCAGGCCTTTCTGGAGATTGTGAAGCTGACCCCGTTAAAAAGCAACGTCTCCAGGAAAAGAAATCTCCAACAGTTGATTCTGTTTCCCACAAACGCTACGTCCAGATGAACAGAATCAACTTTTGGAGATAAAAAGCAACGCGTTGCAACTTCATAAATAAAACAGGACTTCAGGTTAAACTCCCAAAGTGTGAGTCAGATAAAAAGTGTACGTACTGGTTTTAGCCAGCAGACCCTGGACCTCTCGCAGAGTTTTCTGCACTTCCTCGCTGACCAGCCTGGCGTTGTTGTAAGCTCCACCCGCTCCCAAAGACGCCTGCAGGGGAAACATTTACATCTTTAACCCCGTGTCCATCGTTTTATACGAGTGCGTCTGTGCGTCTGTGACAGGTTACTTCAGTGTGGTCAGTTTACCTCCTGGGCGTCAGCATGCAGGTTTTCAGCTTTCTCCAGCTCGGAGGCCAGATCTCCAACAACGCCTCCCGCCGTTGTTTTCAGGTTAGTCGCCTCTCTGTTCAGTTTGGTAGCTTCTTCCAGTATATTGTCATGAGCCGGCAAAGATGCAAATTCTCCCTGAAGGGTAAAGACAAAAGTCTCCGTTCAACTTAAAAAATAACCAATCAAACACATTTGTTTAAAGAAATTTCACAGAGTCAATTCTACAGCTGCTTTCTTCAACAAACGTAAACTTGTCCCTGACGTCTCGCCTGTTTTATCATTTCCAACATAAAGAATGCGTCATAAAGTAACGCCACAGTATTCATGCTACCTCCAGACCAGTGACCACGTCCCCGAGCTTGTTGATGTTTTCCAGGGCGTTATCATAACTGTCCTGAACATCTCCCAGGATGGACAGCGTTGCATTATTATTGCCAGCAGCCTGCTGGATGGTGGTCTTGATGTCAGGCAGACGCTTGATGGCAGCGTCTGCCTTTGTTTTGCTGCCTGCGATCTGCTGGTCGAAGCCTGAGAAGAAAGAAGAGTGGCATCAGCCTGCCGCTAGAGTTATGGTGGTGAGTGCCGCCCCATCGCTCGGTGAGTGCCGCCCCATCGCTCGGTGAGCCTACCTTTCAGGGTTTTCAGGGCATCTTCTAGCTCATCACTTTTGCTGTTGATGAGTTTGATGGCTCCTTCGGTGTCAGCTTTGGCAACATTGACTCTGTCCACGAGGCCGTTGTACTCCTGCAGCGAGGGATTGAGAACAGAGGTGTTGATTGTTAAAACGTCCAACGTTACAGCAGAAATAAACATGTTTACTGATACTCAAACGATTTTGGTCATTTAGCCATTTCCTCCTTTAACTGGACGACATCTGCTCACCAGAGGTGAATCTGTGACACTTTCGTACCTGCTGGGCAGCTTTGCCGTTGGCCAGCAGGTCCTCAGCGACAGCCTTGTCTCTCAGTATGTCTTGCTGCAGCGCATCAATGCCTGCGAGGTTCTCATCCATCGCCTCTGTCACTCCATCCACCCTGGAACGCATCGCATCAGTCGCCCCCTGTGCATCATGGGAGAACAAAGGAGGTTAGAGACACTGAACAAGTAGATGATAATAAAAAGAAGAATCTGTCCTCTCCAGCCATTACCTGCAGAGATGGGGGGAGGTTTTGCTCCATGTTGGCGATGTCTTTCAACATGCCGTCCGCCATTTTGCTCTCCTCTATGGCATCGCTGCTTAGACGTTTGGCTTGGTTCTCAAAACCCTTCACCTGAGCTGAAGTCTGTTCATACCTGGACACACACAGGTGGCTCCAGTTTAGTCTTTAGGCACCGGGTTTAGATTCTGCTGTCATTAACAAATCTGAAGCGTTTACATGCAAAGTGCACGTAAATCAACAAAGTGGTTGATTCAGAGTCTAAAAGAGTCTTTGTCTCTGAAGCTCAGAGGAGATACTTACATGGTTTTCAGGTCTCCAATCAGCTCTTTCACTTTGTTCTCTCTGTTCATGAGGTTTCTGACCAGAGTCAGACTCTGCTGCGAGTCACTCAGAGCCTTGTTAGCGTTTCTTTCCACAGCGTCTGCGAACGTCTGATGACTGGAAGGCAAAGGCGTCGGCGTTAGAGACGGTGGGTAACATGGACCGGTCTGCGTGGTAGCCAAAAAACGTCTTACTGATTTGTGAAATCAGCACTTACTTGTTAGCCAGGTTGGTAGCCGTCGTCACCAGCGAAGACAGGTCGTTTGAACCCAGCGGAGAGTCGCTCTGAGGTACATCCTGAAAAATAAACAGAGGTTAGACAAGAAAACATCGTTGCCAATTTGTCAGCTTCTGTTTTCCCAAAATTTCTTGTCTTCTCTAAACCTTTGCCTGTTGCCTCTAAATACACGCACACCCAAATACAACACAACCCCTCTAAAATAAAATAATGATTCTGTCAAACACGACGTGTTCATCTCTGCGTCTGTCAGCGTGGAGCCTTACAGCGAACTCGAGGTCAGGTTTGGCCTTCTCCAGCTGGACTTTCATCTCCTCGATCAGCTTCTGGACCTCCCCCACCTTCGTCTTGTACGTCTGTTGCTGCAGTTTGATGTCAGCGGCTGCGTCCTTGATGTTTAGGAGATTCTCCTCCTCGTCCAGCTGCTGCTTGCTGATGAACGACAGGCGGTCCTGCAGCCTCTTCTCCACTTCTGTTACAGACAAACAATAAGAAATCGACTTTATTTTAACCAATGAAACCTTCTCCAGTACATCTGCTATGGAAACCTGAGCGAAACCATTCGGCTGCAGGTCTACTAAGTTCTTCTAAAAACTGCAAGTTCACTTAACCAAGTTATTGAGTAAAAATTTCTTATTAAAGCTTCTACAATGTGGATTTTTATTTTTACCAACTGTAACTGTAACAAACAGCAGCTGACTGATCACTTATAAACATAGGAATTAGTACATTTTCCCATTATACTCACATATTTTACTTTTAACATACAAGAAGTCACAACATGTTCAGCAGTCACAGGTTTAGTTTAGTGTTTGGCAAATTGGTACTGGGTCCTAAAAGCCTTCCGGTGATGGCACAGATAAGGTGCTGTCTTACTTGTGAGTTGCTTGGCGTCTTCCATCATGTCGTCCACCTGCTCCATAGCATCTGTCAGAGCGGCCTCTATCTCCTTGTTATTAGCTGGTTTCAATCCTCCGTCCGTGTCAGAGAACAAAGACTCCAGGTCCCTCAGTTTGGCAGCATAAGCAGCCATCTGAGCCAAAAGGAATACGTTTAGATGCCACAGTGTCTTAATAAGCAGATGAAACTTCAGAGTTTCTATAGGGTGATATTGTGATAATATTGTTTTATTATGATGATCATAAACTGCAAATGTAATATCTCAAAGCCTCAGGTGGTATGATATGGAAAATATAGCATCCACACAGCAGGGGGCGCTCTGTAAAATAAACGTAACACTTTCTGTGTATGACAGCAGGCGCCTGTTACAGGTACCCCACCTTTGCTTTGATGGGGGTGAAACAGGCGGGGCAGCTGGATCGTTGGCACCTCAGACCCTCGAAGCCCGGTCTGCACCGACACTGCCCGGAAGCATCGCATTGCTCGGACTCCGAGTGCTGGACGTCACAGTTACACGCTGACGGGAAAACAGGAAAAAATGTTACTGCTGGATCACATCTGGGAAAACCGTCACAGCACAAAAAGTGTAATTAAAAGGTGCACCAGCAGGGGGCAGCATTCCACCTGTGGGGGTGTTGAGAAGTTTCCAGATGTGGGCCAATGTTTTGTGCTTTAAAGGTCTTTGAAACTTTAATATAAACTAGCTTTGCTCAAATTAATGATCATGTTGTTTTTTAAACTTGGTTCAAATTTAAATTCAATTTTCACTTCACTGTTTTCTGTAACTGATGCTTATTCTGCATATTCATTAAGTAAATGATCAATACAGCACCAAAGAAAAACAAGATTGAGCTTAGCGTTGATCAGCTGATACACTTTAACACATCGAGGTAACCGCAGCCATGTTTAAGCTGTTTTAGCTGCACACAGTTGCTGGGCAGCTGCATGCTGCTTTGCAACCCAACACCACCATCAAAAACCACAATTCTGATGATTTTCTTTGCTGTGAGCTTAAAAGATTATTAAACAGCTTCTCTCTGAGCAGCTCATGAAACTGAAACATGTCAGTTCTGTTTGTAAAAAACTGTTTTACTGCTTTCTGACATCTAAGATTCAATTTTACAGTAAAGAACACAAAGATTTCCCTGCAGATGAAACCCAGAGGTCTACATCAGAAACTCCTCTGACTGTGCGTCGTTCTTACGTTTGCAGGCGTCGGTGGACTGCCTGTGGTAGAAACCTCTCACACAGTCCTCACAGTGCCGTCCCTTCGTGTTGTTCACGCACTTCAGGCATTCGCCGCTGTTGCGGTCGCAGCTTCCCAGCACTCTGACGTCGATGTGACCATTACAGTGGCAGGGTATGCAGGGACGCTGCACACCTCCGGTACCCAGGGGGTCGCCATAATAACCTTCCTGACAAACGTCACAGCGAGGACCTGAGGACAGAGACACACAGTCAGGTTAGAATATTCTAGAATTATTCAAATTCAACTAAAGACGTTTAAGAGCTGAAACAAAACATCAACTAAACATCATGTTGTTGATGTCGTCTCACCAGAGGTTCCTGATGGGCACCTCTCACAGCGAGGCTCCAGAGAACCAGGACCCAGTGAGCAGGACACGCCGTCCGCGCAGGGACACCTCACGCAGGTCTCCGGCCGCCTCGGGTCTCTGTAGAAGCCCTGGGAACAGCTCTGATCCGCGGGCGTCTCATCGGCAGAGTAACAGTCTCCAGTTTGCGGGTCACAGCTGCCTCCTCTGCAGCTGCAGGGCTCACAGGGGCTGAAGGCTCCATCTGCGGGGTCTCTGCGTTTGAAACCGGGCGCACACCGCTGACAGAACTCGCCCTCATGACCCGGCGGGCAGCTGCAGGTGTGCACCCAGCGGGCCGGGACGCCGTCTCCACGCTGCGCAGTCACCAGCTGCACGCTATCGAGGTAGCCACGTCCTGAAAAAAGAAACAACAGCTCATGAAACTGTGTGCGAGAGCCGCTCATCCTTCACTCTTTGTTGTTCTTTTCTTGGATTTTATCTCTTTCTTCTCTGTGGAAGAGAAGGAAAAGGGCTCACCGGTGTCTCCAAACGTGGCTCGGATCTTGATGGCTGTGAGGTTCTGCAGGAGCGTCTGGAACTGCAGGGCGGAGAGCTGAGGCCTCCACTTGCTGCCGGGCCGCTCGTCCAGTCTGTTCAGAAAAAGACAGAAGTTCAAACAATGTTTCAGGAAGACGACGTCTTCTCCCTGCACTGTCCTTCAACATGGAAGCTCATGAACCTCCGAGAAAACAGGAATCATTTTGATGTGTTTCTTCTTATTGCTTTGCTAATATTTGGACTGCAAGTGACTTCTTGACTAAATCAATCCAGATGTGTAGCCAGATGTGCAAACAAGAAAGAATTTGGTATCACGATGACATTAAATCTCATTAAATGTATCAGAGTCTGAGAGAAATTCTGATTCGGCTCATTGCATTCAGCTCCGAAGGTCCATCATAGTTTCACCCACGTGTGCATGAGGAGAGAGGCATGAAGAACATCTGCAGGTCAGACCCCACGTTTATTGGAGCAGTGTTGTTCCACCCACTTTCTCCACATCGCTCATGCAGTAAATCCCTCGTAAACACAGCCAGGTACTAACGGAGTGCCTGAGATTCTTGCTGCGTCTCTACTTGTTGTGATTAACAGCCTCGCCTCAGGAATGTTCACGCCTCAGAGAAGCCTGGCTGTCTGAACCTTTGATAGCTGGGCTGGAAACGTTTTCACATTCCTGCTGGACAAATGATGTCACACAGAGATGCCAGTCACAGTGTAAGTGGGAGCTATTCTGCCTCATCAAAACACGACACCTGATATTTCAGGCCAGTGTTCTCAAACTGCAGAGCTGCTGCAGGCGGCTGGAACAATGCATTAAAGTTCAATGACTTTCACTAACATTCATTTATAGCAGAAACTGAGGAGAAAGCAGCAGTGACAGTCCCACTAATGCCCACCAGGGGCTCCAGCAGTGAGTCCCCACAGACTCCCATCCATCCATTCGCTTCCGCTGATCCTTTTCAGGGTCGCTGGGGGTGCTGGAGCCTATCCCAGCTGTCATAGGGCGAGAGGCGGGGTACACCCTGGACAGGTCGCAGGGCTCCCACAGACTCCCGTGGGAGTTAAGACTTAAGTTTTAAAGTTTGCATTATTGTGGGCGTGGCCTCTTTGACTGACAGGTGGATGGTGACACAGGTGGCTGTAGCTGCTAGCTGGACCTCTGAGCCTTTTTACTCCAATTATCTGACCAATAATAACACCCGACCAATCAAATCTGTTCTCCACGTCATGTTTAGCGCTTCAGACAAAACCATCAAACTTTCAGCGACTTCACACCGTGGATTTTCTGACCTGAAGCTGTAGGTGATCTTCTGACCACAGGGGACCACAGATCGCAGGTCACCCAGAGAGGCAGCGACTCTTAAGCCGCCACCTTCCAGGATCACGTCGTTGACGGACGGGTATCGGACGCCGCGGTCCAAACGCAGCGAGAAGGAGAGGTTCTGGCCGTAACTCAGCAGCTGGTTCCCGAGGTAAGAGTCTGTGAGAAAGGAGAACATCAGTCATGACAGGAATGAAAAGAAAGACAAAGAAGTGTGGGTGGGGCTATGCTGTTAGAAGAGGTGGGGCTTGACTCACCTGGGGCATACAGGTAAACCGGCAGGCTGTTTTTGGAGATCACCTCCACGTCCTGGTGTTTCGGTGACCAGCGGAAGTGAGTATCGGCTGGAGTCTCACCTTGCATCGTCCCCACCTTCCAGTCCTCCACACCTGAAGCACACCAGAGTCTGTCACCTCACTTATTGTGCACTTTTACTTTGAAATGTAGGAAATGTTAGGGTTCTTTTATTATGAAGGTAACGAAGGAGAAAGGTTTACCGGTGGTGAAGGTGGAGGTGATTTTGTGGACCGAGTAACCGGATCGTGCTGAACATCGGCTGCTGTGGCCGTAACAGAAACACGGCAGAGTCAGACTCTCAGATTCCTGCCTGGGCTGACGGCTGAAAACGCAAGAAACAACAGGAAGTGAGCCATGTACTATCAAAATAAGACAGGAGAATATTTCTGTGAACTAAAAACTGAAAAATAATGCAAAGAAGGCTGTGGAAGAAGTGGGCTGTTTAAAACTGCTCAGATGTGTTTGTATTCATCTGAAGCACATAAAGTACTTAAAGCTACTTAAAAACCTGTAATGGAAAGATGGAAGCCAAGCACTGAAATCAATAGAAAAGAGCTGTGGGCTGAAGTTAAGGACTGAAAACTGTAAAGTGACTGAAGACAGAATTCAATGTAAACATTTTTTAACTGCAGTTACAAAACCATTCATCAAATAAAAGACACCAAATGTAAGCAATGACATGCATTAAAGTGCACTGAAGGTGTTGAGAATTGAAGCATATGAGGTAACATTTGTCTCTCACCTTTGGGGGCAGCCGTCAGCTCCGATTGGTCCGTTGGGGCAGCGGTCACATTTGTCTCCTGTGACGCCTTCTTTACAGCTGCAGCGCCCCGTGCTGTCACATGACTTGCTGACAGAACCTGAGGAAAAACAAGCCCGGGCAGAACAACTCAAGTAAACGATGACATCGGTTCGTCGTCAGCCCCAAGTGGCCATTAAAGGAACTGCAGCTTCATTTTTCCACAGCAATGAGTTAACACATTGAAGCAAAAACGTTCAGCCTCTCATGTTTGGAAACTGTGTTTTATGAGACCGGGAAAGTAAATGTGTCGTCTCTAAAGACGTGCCAGGAACACAGAAAGGTTCAGACAGTTTTGATGAGGCATGTTTGAGGTGTAGTTTTCGTTTCCAATAAAAACATAATGAACTTACAGGATATGTGGAGGATTGTATCGATCTGATCTGGTGCCAGCGTTGGTACTGATACTATGGATATTTGAATTGATCCTCCCACCTCTGCTCTCTGGTTTGTACGTCTAACATTTTCCACACATAAGGGTTTTGTGAGACTTGCACTCACCTGTAGGGTTGCAGCGGCAGGGCGAGCAGCTCTGTCCCGCCCCCTGCAGGTAGAAGCCATCCTTGCAGCGCTCGCAGTTGCGGCCTTCCGTGTTTCCCTGACAGTCGACGCAGTGTAAACCCAACGCGTCGTGCAGGCAGTACTGAGATCTCCCATTGCACTCACAACGCATTATCGCTGCATGAGAAAGTAAGAGGTCAAAGGTCAAGTTTATTTTGATTTCTTTTAAATGATTTTTTGTACAATAACTGTTTGTAGATGCACTTCCATGTATTTTTGTGGCTTCACAGGTGTTGGACTGGTGCTTTTCCAGTCTGACCACAGGAAGTGCTTGCATTATTGTAAGGACTGTGGGAGGAAGCTGGCTGTTTACATTTCAGTTGTGCACTTTCTTCTGTTCTCCACTTTCCCTCCAGCTTGCATGTGAATTACTTGTTTTGTTCGTATTGTGATGGTGAAAGAAAAGAAGGCACATCCACAAGCTTCCTGAGCTTTAATCTAACAAACAGCAGCATTAGAGATGTTTACAGAGTGTGAAGCGTTTCATATGGTTTGTGGTTTGTTCTGAAATCCCAGCAAGAGCCTGCACACAAATCATCACAATCTGACCAGCCCCGCCCAAAAAGCCAGCACCTCAGCCCCTTCTGTGTGCAGCGAGCTCACCGGGATCACGGCTCAGAAAAGCAGCCCTGAAAAGACTTGCACCCGCTCCTTTAAAGCTTTGATTGAAACTGAGGGAGAGTTTCAACAGGCTGCTGCTTGTTCCTGCTGTTGGCAGAGAGGGCCGATCTCCCCCGCAGTGAATGCAGCAACAGCAGTTTGTGGTAAACCAGAGCAATGATGAAAAAAGTGAATCACAAGGCAGCCTGCAGCCTGCAGGGGCAGCCTGGTACAGAGCAACATTTCATGATTTTATTATTGCACCCTTTGCAGTGACCATCCTGGCAATGCAGCAGAAAGGGGACGACCACCAAACTGTTCTCATCCAGGAGGATATGATGTCACTGCAGCCACAGGATATGATGTCACTGCAGCTAATAAGCTGCCGCAGATCTTTTTCTGTGTGTTTTGGGTCTGTTTGGTGTTTGTGTGTTAAGCTGTGCCACTGAAGCATTATTGCATCAATATTTGCACAACACACGTGCGAACGTTCGCCCCTGACCGACATCAGGGCGATCGGGAGTCTGACCGACAGCTGGGATCAAGTTACAGAAACCAGGTTTACCAAGTGACCATGAAGGCCAGAGATTTCCCTCAAACTTCAACTCGGACTCGCAGACTATCTCCTGTGTGTCAGCGTCAATAAGCCACGCTTCTCTCTGTTGTTCTGCCAGGAGAATCCGAGCTGATGCAACTGTGGCACCAGCTGTTTACTCAGGTGAGGTGACCTCAGTCACAAACATCTCGAGCCGCTGGACTTAATCAGCATGAAGTTTGGAGGCAGAGGAAATGTTTCATGTCCCTGTGTTACTGTCCTGAGCTCAACGTGAACCTCACACAGCTGATGAGGAAAAACTCATTTTAAACAGGGTTTTGGGGTTTTTTGAAAGTGTGTTGAGAAAATATCCCCCAGCGATCGGTGGCAGAGGGCTGCCCCCTCCCAGGTTCTGTTGGACGTCTCCTCTTGTTCCTTCCCAGCGTCACCAAGTGCTGCTCATAGGGTGTGTCTGACTTTGGGGGTTTTCTTGAACACGTCCTGTCCTGGCAGGAACATTTTAACCTCACTGTGATGTTTTTTCTCCCCGTATGAATCTGAATACCTCGACAGTGACTGTAATCAATTTCTTCTTTGATGTAAGCGCTCAGAGGGAGGCTGAGGTGTGTTTGTCTGACTGTCAGATTCAGCAGACGTGAACTGCTCGTTCTCTACAGTTCAGAGTGCATCACACTGACTCACTCTCTTATAACACTTATTGTTCACCTGATTGCCTCCGGCAGCGGTGAGCTTAGGTGTTGTGTCTCTCATTGGACAGTTTCCAACTTGTGCGCCTCTAAATATTCAGCCTAAAGAAACATTTTCTCTCCAAAGGGAACGTGTTCACTGTGTCATAACTCTGCTTTCTTTTCCCCGGAGGAATGAAAAACAACAAAGACACACCTAGAGACGGTTCTTCTTACATCACAGTGTCAACTCCGAATCTGGTTTCATCTTTAATCTGAGGTTAATGCTTTAACAAATAAAAGACTAAAGCACCGTCTGTGCTGTGAGCACTGACTCATGTCATGATTCAGCTGATAAAACACTGCACATGTCAAACGTCTGCACTTGGTGATGCTTTTTTAAGCTTTGAACCAGTTTGTAGAAAAGTGCACTGCCTCCCACCTTTAAGTTGTTTTTTGGGGAATAATTTAACTGCGTTTTTGCTCCTGCGGGTGATGACGTGGTTTTCATCACCAGTCACTCGCAGTCTGTCCTGTATTGAGCACTGACTCAGCAGCAGTAAAGGCCAAACAGCCCAATATAATAAAAATAATCACTGCTTATCAATAAATCAGAAAATAAAGAGCTGCATGTATCTTGATGAACAATGCAGGTTTTACATTTCTCTCATTTTGGGTAAATAAAACGCCACAAAACGCAGTATTTTTACAGCAAAGCCGGTAAAACTGAGATATTTCCATGTTTCCTTAACCCGGCTACTTACTAACTATCTATCTATCTATCTATCTATGGTCTCGTCTCAGCGTATGAGGCTGGATTCTTTTCTTCAGCACATCAGTAAAAGTTCAGCAGATAATAATTTCTCTCCCTGAGGGGCAGGCGGTTCTCCTCTGACAGCTCAGGTTCTCGTGAGCCTCACCCATGGGTGTCTCCCTTTTTCCACCAGCTAGTCTTTGTTATCTTTTAAGACAAATTTGAAAAATGAAATGATCCTAATGAAAAGTTATAGAAAGCCTTCCTGTTCTGACTCGTCTGTGTGAACGGGTTTGTTAAGCTGCATGTTGTTGTTCTTTTACTTTCTTTAAACGTTTTATTTTGTCCTGAAGTCACAGCTTTATAGTCACAGCTTTATAGTCACAGCTTTATAGTCACAGCTTTATAGTCACAGCTTTCTCGTAATTTAAGGATCAGCCTTCGTGTCTATTTAAACTTCTTTAGTGAGATTTCTTAATTCAGCTGTTTGTGTCTTATTGTTAATCAAATCTGAGGAGCAGTTTACTTAAAATGATTCAGGAATCGTACTTCTGGGCTCTGCTGTGTTTCCTCTGACTCATCGCTGAAGCTTTATCTGATCTGCAGCTGTCCCAGCAGCTTCGTGTCTGCACCGGCAGACTTTCAGACACGAGTGACATGAATATGAATAACTCACAGTCTTATCTCATATTATCTTCACACACTTCATTAATATCACAGCTGCCTCCCCTCTGTGATTTTCTTTGATTCCTTTGTTTGTGCGCTGAACACATTTTTCAATAATTAACAAAATCACCAGACTGAGCCTTTAAAACAAACATATTAAATCCACAGCAATAAATACTGTACTACCTCTGAAATCAGTATTTAATGATTATTGTTATTATAAAATGAGGATCAATACGTCGTTTTTTAACGTCCCATCTTACCGACCTATGTTTGTCGTCTTGATTTCATGACGTTGTTGTTGCCTCTCCTAAACATTACCACAGCTATTAGCAGGCTGAGCTCAGGTATGTTGGTTAGAGTTTAAAGAAGAGAGTTAAAGGATCTTAATGTCTTTCAGCATCTTGCTGATAGCAGTAACAGAAGAAGCCGAGCCACTTACAGTAGTATCTGTAGGTCGCCCGGACGGCGCAGACAGCAAACAGAAGCCCGCAGAGTGAAATCCATCCATTCCTCATGTTGTGTGAATCCTGAAATCAGATCCGAAAGCTGCAGCTGATGGAAAACTCCTGCACAGCTCCTCAGAGTGATGCTTTTTAACTCCTCTCCTGCTGCAGGTCCGTACACGCTGCACGTACAGGCCACACTTATTCACGTGTGATTCACAAAACACACACGTCAGTCAGAGGATATGACGGCTCCAGTGTGTGTGTGTGTGTGTGTGTGTGTGTGTGTGTGTGTGTTGTAACAGTGTGAGCCGTTGTCCTGGAGCTTCACATTTGCATTTGTACAACACAAAGACGTCTCACAGGACGGAGAATTAAAAATCAGATTTCTGTGAATGAAGTGAATCTGCGCTCTGTTCCAGATGTGGAAAACATGACAGATGTTTCCTGAACATGAACTCTGCATGCAGCTGCTGAGAGTTCAGATTAAACCAGCAACAGTGCAGAGGCTGACCATTCACAGCAGCAGTCATGTCAGAGGGTTTTACAATCTAATGTGTGGACCTTAGAGAAAACACAAAGCCCTGTGACTGACCTGTCCAGGTGTGCCCCACCTCGGCCTACTGCGGCTGGGATGGACCCTGACTGGCAGAAGCAGAAGAAAATAGACAGGTGGCGTCCCCCACGGCTCAGTTTTAGGCCCGGTTTATGTTTTTGATTTCACCAGTCAGCAATATTCCTGTTATCATTACATTTAACACTGCATTATTACATCGATCCTATAATTATTATTATTAACTTTTAAATAACCAGGGAGTGAAACGCAGACACCAGCTTTAACCAGTGTTTCTTATTTTGGTTGATTCCTCTCTGGACTTTCTTTTATTTATTTCAAGGATCATTTATTGAATTTTGACCTTTAGTTTCTGAACTTAAAATAAATCGTTCCATTGTGCTTGGATTAATGCGCGTTTTACGGTATGTAGCGGAGGTGGCTGATATCCAGAAATCCTACCAGTGGCTGGACAAAGCTGGACTGAAAGACAGCACAGAGGCACTAATCATGGCAGCACAAGAACAAGCTCTGAGTACAAGATCCATAGAGGCTGGGGTCTATCACACCAGGCAAGACCCCAGGTGCAGGCTGTGTAAAGATGCCCCAGAGACAATCCAGCACATAACAGCAGGGTGCAAGATGCTAGCAGGCAGGGCATACATGGAACGCCATAACCAAGTGGCCGGCATAGTGTACAGGAACATCTGTGCGGAGTATAACCTGGAAGTCCCGAGGTCAAAATGGGAGATGCCCCCAAGGGTGGTGGAGAATGACCGAGCTAAGATCCTGTGGGACTTCCAGATACAGACGGACAAATGGTGGTGGCTAACCAACCGGACATAGTGGTGGTAGACAAACAGAAGAAGACGGCCGTAGTGATCGATGTAGCGGTTCCGAATGACAGCAATATCAGGAAGAAGGAACACGAGAAGCTGGAGAAATACCAAGGGCTCAGAGAAGAGCTGGAGAGGATGTGGAGGGTGAAGGTAACGGTGGTCCCCGTGGTAATCGGAGCACTAGGTGCAGTCGAGTGGATCCAGCAGATCCAGTTTGTAACATCTCTTTATTACTATAATCATTGTGATCAGTTAGTTAAAAGACTAGTTGGGATTATATAAGGAATTTGAATATTTTTAATACAACTTAACAAAGTTTATGTTAAAGCTTAGCATAACTTAAATGTGATAATTCATGTTAAACCATGTGGGAAGCTTACATAAAGCACATACAAATATGTATAAAATTAATTCTATATAATATATGAAAGATATCACATTAAAGAAAATCTGAGTACTAATATTAAATATTTACTGTTTAAAGTATGTTTGAAACAGTAAATATGAGGTCATCTATCAAAGTTGTGGAATAGTTCTGATGAGGAATCGAGATTTTTCCAAGAGGAAAAATATTTTTTGTTCTTTCCTTTTAATTAAACTGTTTACTGTAGTTATTATCGCCGTGGTGCGTTCAGGGAGATATAAAAGGTTCAGGATGTGCTCGGGGTTAGAGTTTTATTCAAAAACCAAAGACAGCCACAGACGTTTATTTGCAGTCGCCACAGATTAAAGCACATTTCACCTCCTGCTGAGTTTGGAGCAAACACAGTGTTTGTGTTTTGTGTTGTGGAGCCCTGACTCTCGCCTGCAGGCACGTTTTCTCCTCCTCCTGCTGCTCAGGTAGTTTCCATGTGTAAGATGTGTCCTGAGGCTGCAGGTGAGCCAGCAGACACACCCTGAGCCTCAGACACACACTTACTCACACACACACATTATGATCCATCACACACACCCTGCCTGCTTACACACAGAGTCGCACCCAGTTTGACTGTGTTGCCGTACCAACACACCTTAACACACACACACATTTAGTTTATTGAGTCATAATAAATCTTCAGTGCAGATTTTATCGCCAAGTTTGTGAAGAAATTGCAAAACTTTCTGGTTTGATTTCAGCGCTGGTTAAAAAATCTAAACAAGAAGCTGAACTCAGTTAAAGAATCTCCTGGTTTAAAGCAAATACTCTAAATATTATTATTATAAACTGTGAAGTCTCTTCTGTTGGAACAAATTAATCATCAGATGTGATCACGCAGTTTGTTGCTTTGCTGTTAATGTCTGAACAGCTACAATTTCTGTAGTTAAATGCAGAAAGTTTCAATGTCCTGAACCAAATGACTCAGTTTTGTCTTTACGATGTGAAAATACTATTTTAGTTTCCTCTTTTTCTGCCTCAGATGCCCTAAATTAAATCAAGTTCCCACTGAAAATCCATTTGTTTCCTCAAAAAAAGAACATAAAACACTCTAAGAGATGCAGGTAGGGCTGTTAGATCATTTTCTACTATTGTTTTCAGGTGATCTATAAATCTTATTGAGCTCGGTCCTTCAGGTGCTTCAGGTTAAATATCTGGTGCCTTCAGGAGAGGAGCTCAGGTTAACACAGACTGATGGATGACAGAAGTTTTATTTAAAGTCTGTCATGTACAAGAAACATCATCTTTAAAACACTCCAGATCAGCTGGTTTCACGGGAGTTAATGCCTGAATACAAAAAAATATCAATTCGGTATATTTTATCTATTCTGTTCTATTTTTTATTCTATTCTGTTCTTTTATACTTTTCTAATACTTATACTAAATATAAACTAAAGGTTTATAATGGCCTGGCTTTAAAACTTTCACTGTTTTGATCATTTATACTTAACAGGCATTTATAACTATGGAGCTCAAATCTGTTTTGCTGGTGTAAAGATGACTGACCAAAGTGTTCATGAAAAGAGGAACATGGAGCACAGCTTTCGTGTATTCTCTCCACTGTGTTAGAACAATAAAGGCAAAAAAAGATAGTAAAAAAAGAAGAAGAAGAAACAGAACTTGATGGAGGCCGATTCTCCCTCCGGCCTGAGGGGGCGCTGAAGCACCGGGAGTTACGTTTATTTTTAACCGAAAGTGAAGCGTAACCGGAGGAAGCCAACGCTGATAGTCTGCCGGCGCTTAGCTGCTGAAGTGTGGAGCAGCTTTTGCAATTTTCTGCCCTGGCTGTAAGTACAAATACTTCGGATTATTTTCCCCCGCATTTCTTCTTAATTTAATCATATTTTTTTGCGACGCGATGTGAGTTGAACTTCCGGTGATAAGTAGCTAGCAGGGGCCTAACGTTAGCCTGCAGTCACGCATTTATCAGAAACTAATTTTTATATAAATTGTACTGAAAGTTTAAAGATAAGTGACTTAAATTCGTGATTATAAGTCATCAATTTAATTTTACACTTTGAGGCTAATGTTAAATGCTAGCCAAACATTACAGAGTTGAATCTAATGAATGCTAACAGTGTTTTATGAAATCCAGCCCACAGTAAAAACAACCCGCTGTGCTAATGACGCTGTTATCGTTTGTATCCAGAATCACCGCAGACAGCGGGATTTATCCTAGCGGTGGGCAGTAAATGCATCCATCAAGACTGGGTTTGAGTTACTTCATTTAATTTGCATATTTATGTTGAGTAAAGTGATCCGTACAGCCATGTTTACATAAGTGAGTCACTATCAAAGATCCGTTTGTGTTCAGGCAAGACCAAAGTTCATCTTAAAAGGTGGTAAGCAGACAGCAGCAAGGCTTCTACCAGAGTTTGGCCAGTTAGTTATTGCAGTAATTTCTTAGATGTGATATTATCCGTCCTCAGTTCAGCAACATTTACTGACTTTCATCCCTCTGTGACTCCAAACCAAATGATTCACAGTAAGTGCCAGATCTAAGCTAAATATCAAGGAGTTTGACAGCAGTTTGTTTCTCAGATTAACTGGTCCACGGAAGAGAAGGACCCTCCTGTCAGTCCACCATGGCAGACATCAAGAACTTCCTGTACGCCTGGTGTGGGAAAAAGAAGCTGACTCCAAACTACGACAACGACATCCGAGCAGCGGGCAACAAAAACAGGCAGAAGTTTATGTGTGAGGTGAGCGTTCATTCTGACATCAGGGGGTTTCACTCGGTGAGGTTTTTGTTAACCTTACACCGTACTCCCTGCAGGTCCGAGTCGATAGCTTCAACTACATTGGGATGGGAAACTCCACCAATAAGAAGGACGCGCAGACCAACGCCGCCCGCGATTTTGTCAACTATCTGGTCCGAATCGGAGAGATGAACGCAGCAGAGGTCCCGGCCCTCGGGGTCAGGAAGCCGTTCCTGTTTTTCCTTCTGTTTTTTTCTGTAGAGATAAAAACTGATTGTTTCTCTCACTTTGTCTTTTTTTAAATGAGTAAGTACGTTTTCTGCCATCAGGCGAGCGCTCCCATCGCAGATCAACCTGATGCAGCTGCAGATGCTGGCTTTGGAAACCTCCCTTCTAGCGGTCCTCTACCACCTCACCTGGTAGTGAAAGCTGAGCAAGGTACCGGCAGCATGGTGGCTTT
This sequence comes from Mchenga conophoros, assembly GCF_057382185.1. Classification (NCBI taxonomy): domain Eukaryota; kingdom Metazoa; phylum Chordata; class Actinopteri; order Cichliformes; family Cichlidae; genus Mchenga; species Mchenga conophoros. The sequence continues at coordinate 101,472 of NC_140543.1, forward strand.
AACGACTCCAAACATCACAAGTTCTTACTTTAATGTGGTGAGGCGGGTCGGATTAAACGGGTTCAGATATTCAGCCGGCTTCTTTCTGCTTCTCCTTCTTTATTGTTCTCAGGGGACAGCAGCGTCAGTGGGCCGGTTCCAGGAGTGACCGGACTGGGTTACGCAGGAGCAGGAAACTCGGGTTGGGGCAGAGGAGGAAGTGACGGAGGAGCTCAGTGGGACCGAGGAGCCAACCTGAAGGAGTATTACGCCAAGAGAGACGAACAGGAAGCGCAGGCGGTACAAGATAATTCCAAATTACAGTGCAGTGAAAAGCATTGGTGATGTTAACATTAAGCTCCTTAACAGGAAGTAAGCTGCTCCTAAGTTACAGTCGTCCCCTAAGCTCAAATCTGAACCAGAACCTTGGACAGATTTACTAAACTTGGAACAACCAGCCAAGTTTACACTCCGAGGACTCTGCTTTCATGAAGAAAACTGGCACTCGGGGAATACGTTTCTACTTTTATTTTTAAACTTTGGCCATTAATAATATGCAGATGCATCATTAGAACCAGAATGAGTTCCCTTATTTGTTCTTCAGGTTTGATTTCTCTCCCTCGCTAAACGAACTCCCGCCTGTGTTTTTGTTTGCAGACTCTGGAGTCGGAGGAAGTGGATCTGAACGCTAACCTTCACGGAAACTGGACTCTGGAGAACGCCAAGGCCCGTCTGAACCAGTTCTTCCAGAAGGAGAAAACCAGTGCTGAGTATAAATACAGCCAAGTGGGACCGGACCACAACAGGTCTGGAATCTCAGAGCTTTTAGACCGGCTGGAAATTCTAAACCAGATCCAGTCTGAGGGGTCACAGCTGGAGCCGAAACAAACGCTGATGGTGTGACTGTGATTTTAATGAGCTTCAGCTGCTTAATAATTCTCTTTAGCTGAAGAAAAATCAGAAGTATTTCCTAAAAGCAACTGTGATTTTGACCAAAGGACTTGATTTCTCCATTTGAAGAGATTGATTGAATCTCTGCTGGAAGTGTTTGTCTTTTGTTTCCCTTCAGTTTGGATTTGGTTTGGAGTTCACAGCCGACCTTCAGCCACACACCTGTTTTATCTTGCATGTTCAGACATTCAGTTTCTGATTGTACTGATACGTTCTGATAAACGCTGCTTATTTTAGTCATTCAGCTCACAGATTCTACATAAATGTATCAAATCCATTGGAAATACAATAATGGCAAAGATTGGCCCCGCCCCCAAAGAGCCGCTCGGCAACCAGACTGGGAAACACGAACTAATCATATTTTTGGCCTGAGCTACAGCAAAGCTTTACAACAGCTTTAGTTGTTTTCTCAGTAAAGATGGCGACGAATGAACTTAACATGGCGTTTCTTCAGTGTTGTGGGAGGAGTCAGAGATGGTGGCATCTCTAGACTGAGCTGTTGTGGAACTTTGTGCATGTGCAGGAGACGTGTGAGGGTGTAAGCTGAAAGTGTTGATCAACAGGGTGGGGGCGGGGCTTCGGCACAATAATCGAAGCTCCGCCCGGAGAGCGAGCGCTGTCCTTGAAGTGACGGGTGGTAACGCTCAGAAGCGCCTTGAGCCGACTGTTGTTGTCATTTGGCGCTTTATAATAAAATTGAATTGAATCTTCTTTGTAAAAAAATAAAAAAATTGCCAGTTTATGTAAAACGAGACTTGGAATTTCTGATTATTCTAAAATAATTTCCTCCAAAGAGCAGCGCGAGGGTTTTACAGGACGTGTTGATTTTATGTCCTCCCCTTCTTCTCCTGCTGTTTCTTTCTGTTTCCTCTTGTTTTCATCTCCTGCTTCCTTTTGATCTTTTTACATCTTTCTCTTTATTCCTGCTGCCGTCTCAGTTCTCCTGTTATTTTCCTCGTTGAATGAAATTCTTAAAGGTTATATTCTCTTTCAGCACGCACCAGCTGGGTCTCAGCTCAGCCGTCATCGTATTCCCAGACACCTGTAAACACGTCTTCTTTGTCTTCGTGCACATAAATGTGTGACAGTAGCCTGAATATGACCCAGCTGGTGTGTGTCGCGCTGCAGAGCTGACGTGTGTTGGTTGGTGGTTGATGTTCAGGACGTTCCTGTGTGTTTTCTGCTGGACTTGCTGTAAACCCAGAGACCTCCAGAGTGTGTCGGCTACACCAGAGAGCTCTCACTGTTCGAACTGAGCGCAGACACCAGCTAACTCGCACTGAAACAAGAACAACTAGAATAACTAGAACCTGAGCCCGACAAACCCAGACTGGTTTGAGTTGATGAATTGTTGTAATGTGAGAAATGAGCTGTGATAAATGTCAGCTGGTGAATTGGGCAGGAGGTTACTTTCAGAGGCTGGAGTGAGTTTCCTGCTCCATCAAAGAACACCGAGGTGATGCCAGAACTCACAACCACACCAAAGGAAGACATGGGACAGTGTTTAGGTGCACTAAAGCTGTCCCATGGGTGCAGCTCAGGGCTTGGTGGAGTCTGGTTGTGATTTCTGGTGTCGCTGTTCACCGCAGGGCAGAGCGCAGCCAGGAGAATCAAAGCTGTTGATTGGTCTTTAAAAATCCCAAAGTCTGGCAGAAAAACATGCAGGCTTCCTCCTGAGAGTGCAGCAGGTGAGTTCAGCTCCTAAGTCTACGTGCAGTTTGATGCTTTTGTTCTAGAAACAAGGAGTGGAAGCCGTGACGTTTGTCTTTGTGTCTGCAGGAGCTTCATAGCAGAGATGCAGCTTTTTGTGAAGCAGCTCGGCAGAAGTAAGACTCCAGAACATTTCCTATTAAATGCTGAAGTTGTTTTAGATGATCAGCAGTGAAAGAGGTCAGAACAGGACGCAGAGAGAGCGCTACAAACCAAAATGGCAACCACACCGGACTCTGTGCGAGCGTGCCCGAGAAGAATTTGATTTTTAGTAACCTGTTCTCGGATTAACACTGGATGGAAAAGTTGCAGAAATTGTGATAAATGTGATCAGAAACCATGAAACACCAGTTGCTTTCTGTTGTTCGTGTGAGTCAAACGTTGCCGGGTTTGCTCTGCAGGGATCACGGCTCGAGAGCACGGCTCCAACAAGAAGCTGGCGGCTCAATCGTGCGCTCTGTCTCTGGTGCGACAGCTGTATCACCTGGGAGTCATCGAGGCGTACTCCGGGGTCACCAAGAAGAAGGAGGGAGAAACTGTACGTTTAAAAACAGGCAGAGACTGAACGACACATCACGCAGCTCGTTTTTAAAACAGGATTTTGTTATTTTGGCACAGTTGGAGGCGTTTGAGGTCAACGTGTCCCCAGACCTACAGCAGCAGCTGGCCTGTGTGGTCCAGGAGCTCGGAGTCAGCGTCCCCCCACCGGTGAGTCGCATGAAAGCGTTCGCACTTGCTGTTCAGTGTCTGTCAATCGAACCCACCCTTCAAAGGCAGCACGTAGCAAATAAAGCAGTGTGCTGTGACGAATCTGAAGTCTGTCGCGCTGATGTTCGTGGACGTACGCATGAAACCAGTGAAACACTCTTCAGTGCACCGGACTGCAGATGTGATGTGGTGATGCTCTTCAAAGCAAACTGTCATCGTCAGAATAAACGGAGCGTTTACATTCGATTCAGTAACATGAAGGTTTTTATGTTCCAGCCTGCAGACCCCAGCAGCCCGGTGTCTCTGGTTCAGGGGAAGCTGGCGTACTTCGAGCCGTCACAGAGGCAGACCGGAGCCGGAGTCGTCCCCTGGTCGCCGCCTCAGGTCAACTGGAACCCCTGGACCAGCAGCAACATCGACGAGGGGCCGCTGGCCTACGTGAGTCTCACGAACCCTGAAACCCTAAAGTAGGATCAGTTTGTGGCTCGTTGATCTTTATTAGCAGGTATTCAGAAATCATGTTATTAATTCGAGTCCCACAGGCTGTGCAGACACTCGGTGTCTTACAGTCATCAGAGTCGTGCAGCTCTTCCCTCTGTGCTTTGTTTTCCTGACAAAACTCTGATTTCTAAATCGGAGCGAGTCGTGGTGAAAGCCTTCCGTAAAGACCCCCGTTCTAACCCCTTCAGTGCCCTCCGGAGCAGATCAGCGGCGACCTGCACGACGAGCTGCAGTACCAGCTGGAGCATGATGAAAACCTGCAGAAGGTCAGTCTCCTTTACCTTTACGTCTGCGTTGATGAAAGCGTGCCGTGAGACTTAACGATGCTGTCGTTCAGATCCTGATGGAGCGCGAGCAGCTGCCCGTCAAACAGTTTGAGGAAGAGATCATGGCGGCCATCGACAAAAGCCCTGTGGTGATCATCAGAGGAGCGACGGGCTGCGGTAAAACCACTCAGGTCCCTCAGTACATCCTGGACCGCTTCATCAAGGGGGGCCGAGCATCGGACTGCAACATCGTGGTCACGCAGGTAACGCCGAGGCGTCCTTTCACCCGCCTCGTTTACCTGAGAGCTTACAGCCTGTCTTCTGTATTGTTGATCAAGCAAACATTAAGCGGCTTTAAGCTTACTTCATTGCAGTTTGAGGTCTGATCCGTGTTTGAGCTCCGTGTGCTCCGTAAACCTCCGCACAGCAGCCCTGACCTTCTTCTCTGCAGCCCAGAAGGATCAGCGCCGTGTCCGTGGCTGAGAGGGTCGCCTTTGAGAGAGCAGAGGATCTTGGGAAAAGCTGTGGCTACAGTGTCCGATTTGAGTCCGTCCTGCCTCGACCCCACGCCAGCATCCTCTTCTGCACCGTCGGTATGGAAGCCACTGTGCTGCTGCCTCAGCAACTAAGCAGCGAAGCCATGGTTACTTCGCTGGGCGGGGGAAGCGATTTGGCGGTCCGGCCGTGTAGATCTGAGTGTTTTCTGTGTTTCAGGTGTTCTTCTGCGGAAGCTGGAAGCAGGAATCAGAGGCATCAGTCACGTCATCGTCGATGAGATCCACGAGAGAGACATCAACGTGAGTTTGTTTGTTCGCTGATTTTTAGGGACTCACTGAGCCAAAAACACCCGGAGGGTTCTGTCCATGTGTCTGACCCTCTGTGTGTCCGTGCAGACGGACTTCCTCATGGTGGTCCTCAGAGACGTGGTCCAGGCATACCCGGACGTGCGCATCATCCTCATGTCGGCCACCATCGACACCACCATGTTCAGAGAGTACTTCTTCAGCTGCCCCGTCATTGAGGTGTTTGGACGCACCTTCCCTGTCCAAGGTACCTCCGACTCACCGGCCTCACCTGTGTGTGGAAACATTAAAATGATGATTGTCTGTGGACTTTCCTGTAATATAAACTGAGGATAAGCACTCATACAAGTGTTTGGTGACCCGTTAGCCGGGAGGTTTGGGTGTAATGGTGAGCGTGGTGCGTCCTGCAGGTTTTAGATCTCACCCTGGGTCAACACACCTGAATCAAATGATGAGTTGATGACCAGGCCTCTAGAGAACTTCAGGACATGCTGAGGAGGTCATTTAGCCATTTAAATCAGCTGTGTTGGATGAAGGACATCTTAAACCTGCAGGACACCGGCCCTCGAGGCCTGGAGGTCCCCTGCCCTAAACTGTTTAAGCCAATAATCAGTGTGGTAAACAGTTATTGTTATATCAGCGGGTTTGAAAAAACTCTTCCTTGTTTTCAGAGTATTTCCTGGAGGACTCCATCCAGATGACAAAGTTTGTGCCTCCACCGATGGACCGAAAGAAGAAAGACAAAGACGAGGAGGGAGGAGACGACGACGTGAGAAACGTTTTTAAAATTCTTCTGCACTGTGACGAACGTCAGAATTACATGTGATTGCAAAACGTTTCTCCCCAGACTAACTGTAATGTGATCTGCGGGCCGGAGTATACGCCGGAGACGAAGCATTCGATGTCTCAGATCAATGAGAAGGAAACGTCCTTCGAGCTGGTGGAGGCGCTTCTGAAGTACATCGAGACGCTGCAGGTGGCCGGCGCCGTGCTCGTCTTCCTGCCCGGCTGGAACCTCATCTACTCCATGCAGAGACACCTGGAGAGCAACCCCACACTTCGGTACGCCGTCACACCACACAACACCAATAACGCCTTAAGTGGAGAGTCACTGCTGTGGGGACTGTTGACCGAAACACTCCCCCTGACACTGCAGTGGAAAGCAAGAGACTTCTTGGATCTTGGTTTTTAGCTGGTGTTGTGTAGCGTTGTTGCTCATCGTGCGAGAGCACTGTGAAAAATCTGGTATGCTGTGCTTTTCAGGAAGCAACCGGTACCGAATCCTGCCGCTGCACTCTCAGATACCTCGAGAGGAGCAGAGGAGGGTGTTTGAACCGGTTCCTGATGACATCAGAAAGGTCAGTGACAGGAATACATAAAAGCTTCATCCTAAATTTAACTTGTGGAATTCAAACCGTTTCAACGATGACCGACGTGGATGAGATGAAGTGTGTCTGATATGTGCTACATGCACTGAGCATGTCTGAACCACACGCTGACGTTTCAGGTCATCCTGTCCACCAACATCGCCGAGACGAGCATCACCATCAACGATGTCGTCTACGTCATCGACTCCTGCAAGTAAGTGTCGCTGCGCTCACAGGTGTAGTTTCTCTTCCTGAGGTCAGCGTCTGAGCGGGTTAGGGGTTAAAGGTCGCACTGTTTGCTGTGCTAACAGGCAGAAAGTGAAGCTGTTCACCTCCCACAACAATATGACCAACTACGCCACCGTCTGGGCCTCCAAGACCAACCTGGAGCAGAGGAAAGGTCGAGCCGGCAGAGTCCGACCGGGGTTCTGCTTCCACCTCTGCAGCCGCGCTCGATTCGACAAGTAAGGCGCGTTGATCCTCCGGCACGCCGCGGGCTGCAGCGTTTGGGTGTTAACATCTGTCTCTGTGTGGCTGTGCAGGTTGGAGACTCACATGACTCCAGAGATCTTCAGAACTCCGCTGCATGAAATCGCCCTGAGCATCAAACTGCTGAGACTCGGAGGCATCGGCCACTTCCTGTCTAAGGCTATCGAGCCACCGCCACTGGACCCGGTCATTGAGGCCGAACACACCTTGAAAGGTACGAAAGGCCTGGTCTGAAGGGAAACGGACTATCGGGGCTGCTGGGAACTTAGTTCTGTGTGTCTTGGTTTGTCCTCTCACAGATCTGACGCTCTGATTTATAGATTTTTAAATGATCAGCCCTGCTGTGGCCTGTTTTTATGCCTGTGTTGGGGTTCTATGCCCTTTGGTCTGATTCTTGTCTGTACTTCATAAAGTTGACATGTTATGTTTTGTTTTTGAAGATCCTTTTTTTGCCGTCAGTTTCCACATGAATTATTTTCACTGTAATCTCCGTGTTTGTTGCAGAGCTGGACGCTCTGGACTCCAACGACGAGCTGACCCCTCTGGGGCGGATTCTGGCTCGGCTGCCGATCGAACCTCGGCTGGGGAAGATGATGATCATGGGCTGCATCTTCCAGTCAGTTTTCCGTCTCTCTGCTGATTTTCTGATTCTCTCAGCGTCCCGTCTTTAAATGAAATTCTCATTTTCGTGTTTCCCTCCAGCGTCGGCGATGCGATGTGCACCATCTCGGCCGCCTCCTGTTTCCCAGAGCCTTTCATCAACGAGGGGAAGCGTCTCGGCTTCGTGCACAGAAACTTTGCTGGCAGTCGTTTCTCGGATCACGTGGCGCTGCTGTCCGTGTTCCAGGCCTGGGACGACGTCAGGTCTGTGCCGCGTGCTCTTACAAATGAATAGCTAAATCAGAAAAATGGTAAACTTCACATGTAGAGCGGTAAAGTTACAAAAGACCTCTGCAACACGAGTGACAGGAGGTGTCGTTTTCTCCCTGAAACGTCTCGTTTGTGAACACTTGTTGTTCTGCTCAGGATTAACGGAGAGGAGGCGGAGAGTCGCTTCTGTGACCACAAACGTCTCAACATGTCGACTCTGAGGATGACCTGGGAGGCCAAAGTCCCAGCTGAAGGAGATCCTGGTGAACTCTGGATTTCCTGAAGGTACCCGAACGCACCATCCTGACACACAAAGCTGATTGAACCGGCCGGGAGCTCACCTGCACTTTCGTTTCCCTCAGAGTGTCTCATGACGCAGATGTTCAACACGGTGGGGCCGGACAACAACCTGGACGTGGTGGTCTCTCTGCTGACCTTCGGCTCGTACCCCAACGTCTGCTACCACAAAGAGAAGAGGAAGATCCTGACCACCGAGGGGCGCAACGCCCTCATCCACAAATCCTCCGTCAACTGTCCCTTCAGCAGCCACGACATGATCTACCCGTCGCCGTTCTTCGTCTTCGGCGAGAAGGTGAAACCCAAAACTGCCACGTTCACCTTTTAACATGAATATTATTGCTTTTGTGTAAATTAACAACAGCAGGTGGTTTTTTCTGTAGGTTTTCTTCACTAAATAAATTTTAGATGAATTTACGGCCCTCGCAGCATCACAGCCAACATTTCTCTCGGGTGGGGACGTTTCTGTTTTCAGATCCGAACCAGAGCGATCTCGGCTAAAGGGATGACTCTGGTCAGTCCTCTGCAGCTGCTGCTGTTCGCCTGCAAGAAGGTGACCTCTAACGGAGAGATCGTGGAGCTCGACGACTGGTGAGTGACCGACCGACCTGCAGCTCGTCAGCACTCTCACTCACTTCCTGTTTCCTCTGAGGCACTGCGATTCGCTCTCCTCTCAGTGACCTTTCACTTTAATGATGGCAGGATCAAACTGACGATTGCTCACAAGGTGGCGGGGAACATCCTGGCTCTGCGGGCCGCCCTGGAGGCGGTGGTGGTGGAGGTGACCAAAGACCCGGAGTACATCAGACAGATGGACCAAACCAACGAGCGGCTCCTGAACGTCATCAGACACGTCTCCAAACCGTCGGCGGCCGGGCTCAACATGATGGCCACCAACCAGAGGTAACGGACGTCCTCAGACAGGAAACGCAGCCTGCCTGTTTCCTTTTTCCACATGAATGAAGGAACGTTTTAGTTCATCCTTTCAAATCGCAGATTTTTCTCCCTCTATGATGAAACTTTGATGTTTTGATCTTCTTTGGGTCTCTGCTTCATCCTGTTATTACTCACATCGCCTCTGAAAACAAACTTTAGACCTTCAAACATCTCATCTCCTCTGTTTGTGTGTCTGTGCAGGATGGGAGACGGTCCACGACCTCCGAAGATGCCGCGTTTTGAGGGAGGAGGCGGCGGCAGAGGTTACCAAGGAGGAGGAGGCTACAGGGGAGGATATGGAGGAGGGGAGGAGGGGGATACAGAGGAGGTGGAGGATATGGAGGAGGAGGAGATACAGGGGTGGTGGAGGATATGGGAGGATAAGGAGGAGGCGGTGGTTATGGTGGAGGAGGAGGTGGTTATAGGGGAGGCGGAGGTGGAGGAGGAGGTGGTTACAGAGGAGGTGGTGAGGATACAGAGGCGGCGGCGGGTACAGAGGAGGATACTAACCTTAAAAATCAGTCGCCTCGTCTTCTTCTTTCGTTTATTTGTAAAAGAATTAATGTGAAATCGAGCGCCGCAGTTAAAATGATGTTTGACTGGAACCTGCTGATGTTGGTTTTTATGGTCTGTGAATGAAAACGTCTCAATAAATCTGTCCTGTTCCTTCATCGCGTTGGCTCATTCTTCCTCTTCACACATTGAAAGTCTGAAGATCCAACTCATCAGGATTAGTTTGAGTTTAAACTTAAAATTAAAAATCCCACAAGTTTGGACTCGTGTCAAACAGAAGTTATTGCTTAAAGAGTGTCCACAAAATAAAAGCAGAAACTATTTTAATAATGCAGGTTAACTTAAAAAGGTTCTGGCTGTGAGGGCCCAGCAGGAGGCGCTGTCTCACGCTTTCTTTTTTCTAAATACTTCTGTTTTTTTAAATACATGAAGGTACAAAAGTAAAATACAGATTTTAAAAATACTTTTTTGTTAAATAAACATGAGGATAGATTAAAATTGACCACAATTAAATCACCCCACCACAGACCCATCCACCTGCAGGAGGACTGACCTGGATGGGGTGGCATCACCTCCCCGTGGGCAGGGACCCTCAGGACCCTCGGCTCCCCGTGGGCAGGGACCCTCGGCTGTTGATATGTGCTAGACATCTTCATACTCATCTCAGTCTCCTGAGAGGAGCTGGGCAGGGGTGGGTGTATGTTGGGTTTTTCTCTGATGGATAAGACCCGTCCTTTTCTTTGGCCACCTCTCGTAGCTTCTCAGTACAGTCATGGCCAAAGTTTTGAGAATGACACAAATATTTGATATATGAAGTAGAGCTGCACAGGGGCGGATCTAGAAGGGTGGCATGGGGTGGCAAAATGATCCCTTGCCACCCCAGTTTTGCATATGACAGTGTTGTTTATTAAAATAAGACAGCATTAACATTTTGAGCGTAGTTACAGTCAGCAGTGAATATAAATGCTAAAACTGAATATATTGCATAGTGTTCCCCCCCCACCCCCTGCACAGTAACAAATGGTTCAGCCCATAGCAGGACCGGCTTTTTTCTTGTTTTCAGTAGCAAGCGATGCTTATGATCGTGCCAGAGCACATTCTGAACAACACCATGGAATTTCGCTTTTTACACAGGTGGGTGGATGTTACACTCTGGAAATGGAAGGAAGGTGAGTGTTATTAACCCTCTGTGGTCCACGGACACGCTGCACCTCCAGATCACATGACTGATGTAAGCTGACACAGCAACAAGCTGCAGCCACGCTGAGTCTCTGTTTCAGCCACATTGAAAGTTCGGACTTCAAAGTTTTTAAATTTTAATTACAGGCCAGTAAATCCAGAGTTATGATAATATATAAGCCACGCTTTTTTCTAAATACTGTGGTCACGTTTGTGTGTGTGTTTGTGTTTTAAGCGTTTTCTAAGGAAAGTGCGAAAACCCTCTTTCCTATCGGTGGAAAAATGCACCATGTCGCCCAATTTAAAAAACAAAAGTCAACATGTGGGATTTGGTTGTTTAGGAAGAGGGAAAACTTTTGGGGGTGACGGTAACGGCAGCGAGACAGAGCGAGCGAGAGAGAGAGTTTAGATGTGGCAGATTTGTGACGTTTAGTGTGGAGTGTATACTTAGTGTGTTGTGTTGTGTAGTCGTTGTTTTGTTTTGTGTCACAAAGGCACATTTGCAATATAAACACTGTCACTGAGTAGAAAACCAGCGGAGTGATACAGCTGCTGTTGTCAGGCCTGCAGGTTTATCCCTGAGCTGTTCTGTCTTTTGGTGGACAAGCTTGTTTTACAGGCACACATCATTTGTTGGGGCATCTTATTGCGAAACCTGATTGTTCTCTCACTTTAGTTTTAGTAATATTTTTAAATTCTTATACAAAATGAAAAAAAAAAACGGCAGGTGTATTGGCTGCATTTTTAGATAATAGCTGTATATGTTTACAAAATGTACATTTTATATTTGCATTTCAAGTTATAAACATTTGCTCAACATGTCTGTGGGTTTTTGTTTAGAGTAAAAAAAAAATACTACTAGGATTTTAAGTTCTTTGTGTGATTTCAGATCAGTAATACTAATGCAGTATGTCAGTCAAAACAACTAAATTCAGTTGAGCTGAAAAGATACCAAACAAGGCAACGGGGGGGAAAAATTTAACAATTTGAGGGTGAAATACAAACGTAAACTCAAAAGGAGTCAAAAATGGCCGGTTGTATTTCAGACCTCAGTGGGTTGATCCAACAAATCAAGAAAAATTAGGTTTAAATTTTTGTTCATGACAGTGCAGATTTCTGACATTTTGTGTAATTTAAGCTGTAAACTTGCATTTGTAAATGAAGCGCCCCATGTTGTGTAGCTTTCTGGATTTTATACTTATTGGGCTACATATTTATTTATTATACAGGCTGTACAGTACGTAGCATCAAAACTCACGTTTTATGTAACTAAATTGTTTAATTATGTGGGCTACAGACAATAATTAAGTTATATGACGTGTATGCTTACTGTATTTGGATTATTTTAACCATATATAACCACCTGCATATGTGTAAGAAAAAAAGGGCTTCGATTTTGCCACCCCATTTGATTTCTTTGCCACCCTGATGCCACCAGAAAATTTCTCTAGATCCGCCCCTGCGGTGATTGTCCTTTGTCTTCGTCCGGGAGGGCAGGCAGTACCACCAGCCTCGCCACAGGTCGGGTGAAGGTCCAGTCCTTCACCTTGATGTCAGCAGACGTGATGTGCCCTTCGGGACTGGGGTGGACTTTGGAGATGCGACCCACGAGCCAGGAAGCGCGAGGCAGCTGAGGATCTACGATCATCACCACCAAACCTTCTGTGACATTTGCGGGGGATGACCGCCATTTCTGCTGAAGCTGCAGGTTGCGAAGGTACAGCCGGATGAATCGAGACCAGAAGTGGTCAGCCAGCACCTGGGAGTGCTTCCACCTCCGGCGACTCAGGAGCTCTTCTCTGGGGTAAGCCACTTGAGGAAGTGCTCCATCAGGCCGCCCCATCAGAAAGCAGTTGGGGGTCACTGGATCAGGATCACTGATGTCAGACGGGACATAACCTAGTGGTTTGGAGTTCAAGATGCCCTCCACCTCCACAAGGACCGTGCGGAGGACCTCTTCCAGAAGGGGTTGGGATCCTACTGTAGTGTAGAGTGCCGTCTTGACAGACCTAATCTCCCGCTCCCACACTCCCCCGAAATGAGGAGCCGCTGGTGGATTGAAGTGGAAGACAATCTTATGGGGAGCCAGGAGCTTCTGCAGGTCAGAGGTCATGGCTGCAAAAGCTGCTTGGAGTTCTCTGGCCCTGGATGACGCAGGCGACTGTCGACGTCCTGGATGAACAGGCGGGTGACTGGATGTGTTGGATCCCAAACTAAAGGATGGGAGCTGGTAAAGGCGAGATCTTCAGAGCGGCGAAAACGTCCACCTACACGGATGACCTCATTCTCGTGGTCGAACTCAGGGGATAGTGCAAGGAAACGACTGCTGCGACTGATAGATTTCCCCTGCTTAAGGAGTCGATAATTCTCAGGGAAGCTCTCCTGTTGAGCTTCTCTCAGGACGTGCATCTCTGCTCGAATATAGTCATAAGCCGATGAAGTTCCACCGCCTTTGGCCGCCCCATGCAACTGCGTAATAGCAGCTTCCAGCAGCTGTGTCCAGGTGTCATATTTGCTGAAGTTCGAGGTGGTGGGGTCAAAGGTGGTAGAAACTCCACGAAAGGTCTCTTTACGGAGCTCAGATGGGCCTGGAGGCTCAGCCAGGGTGCCACTTGGCTCTGGAGGCCACTGTTCTGGACCTAGGAGCAGGAAAGGAGGCCCTTGACTCCATCTGTTGGGTCTGGTCAGCTCGGGAAGGGACTTCCCACGGGTTATATCATCCGCAGGGTTCTGGGCTGAATCCACATAACACCAGGTGTGCGAGTGAGTTACTTCGTGGATCTCAGCCACGTGGGTACCGACGAAGACCTTGAAGTCGACCAACTTCTCTATCTCCGCCCAGTAGATCTTAACTCGTTCTGGATATTTCTGGAGCCTTCTCTCCACACTTGTCAAACTGGGAACGACAGTGTTAGGGCTAGCTTTAAGGTGTGGCATGTTCTGGCGGCGAAGGAGGGGGGTGGCATAACGTTGGATGCCCTCGACTTCTACACGAACTGTCTTCTGCTCTAGCAGGCTAACTGCATAGTTGTCTTCTCTTGAAAGGGTAACCACCTTGCCTTCTGGCACCGGGACAACATCTACCTGCCATAACTTCTCTACATGTTTGAGTAGCTCACTCACCTGGGGAGGAATGGCGGTCGTGAAGAGGCACTGTTGTGGCAGCGAAGAGGAACCTACAGTGGGGCAAAAAAGTATTTAGCCAGCCACCGATTGTGCAAGTTCCCCCACCTAAAATGATGACAGAGGTCAGTAATTTGCACCAGAGGTACACTTCAACTGTGAGAGACAGAATGTGAAAAAAAAATCCATGAATCCACATGGTAGGATTTGTAAAGAATTTATTGGTAAATCAGGGTGGAAAATAAGTATTTGGTCAATAACAAAAATACAACTCAATACTTTGTAACATAACCTTTGTTGGCAATAACAGAGGTCAAACGTTTACTATAGGTCTTTACCAGGTTTGCACACACAGTAGCTGGTATTTTGGCCCATTCCTCCATGCAGATCTTCTCGAGAGCAGTGATGTTTTGGGGCTGTCGCCGAGCAACACGGACCTTCAACTCCCGCCACAGATTTTCTATGGGGTTGAGGTCTGGAGACTGGCTAGGCCACTCCAGGACTTTCAAATGCTTCTTACGGAGCCACTCCTTTGTTGCCCGGGCGGTGTGTTTTGGATCATTGTCATGTTGGAAGACCCAGCCTCGTTTCATCTTCAAAGTTCTCACTGATGGAAGGAGGTTTTGGCTCAAAATCTCACGATACATGGCCCCATTCATTCTGTCCTTAACACGGATCAGTCGTCCTGTCCCCTTGGCAGAAAAACAGCCCCATAGCATGATGTTTCCACCCCCATGCTTCACAGTAGGTATGGTGTTCTTGGGATGCAACTCAGTATTCTTCTTCCTCCAAACACGACGAGTTGAGTTTATACCAAAAAGTTCTACTTTGGTTTCATCTGACCACATGACATTCTCCCAATCCTCTGCTGTATCATCCATGTGCTCTCTGGCAAACTTCAGACGGGCCTGGACATGCACTGGCTTCAGCAGCGGAACACGTCTGGCACTGCGGGATTTGATTCCCTGCCGTTGTAGTGTGTTACTGATGGTGACCTTTGTTACTTTGGTCCCAGCTCTCTGCAGGTCATTCACCAGGTCCCCCCGTGTGGTTCTGGGATCTTTGCTCACCGTTCTCATGATCATTTTGACCCCACGGGATGAGATCTTGCGTGGAGCCCCAGATCGAGGGAGATTATCAGTGGTCTTGTATGTCTTCCATTTTCTGATGATTGCTCCCACAGTTGATTTTTTCACACCAAGCTGCTTTCCTATTGTAGATTCACTCTTCCCAGTCTGGTGCAGGTCTACAATACTTTTCCTGGTGTCCTTCGAAAGCTCTTTGGTCTTGGCCATGGCGGAGTTTGGAGTCTGACTGTTTGAGGCTGTGGACAGGTGTCTTTTATACAGATGATGAGTTCAAACAGGTGCCATTCATACAGGTAACGAGTGGGGGACAGAAAAGCGTCTTACAGAAGACGTTACAGGTCTGTGAGAGCCAGAGATTTTCCTTGTTTGAGGTGACCAAATACTTATTTTCCACCCTGATTTACGAATAAATTCTTTACAAATCCTACCATGTGGATTCATGGATTTTTTTTTTTTTCACATTCTGTCTCTCACAGTTGAAGTGTACCTCTGGTGCAAATTACTGACCTCTGTCATCATTTTCAGTGGGGGAACTTGCACAATCGGTGGCTGACTAAATACTTTTTTTGCCCCACTGTACTGACCTTACTTTGAGTTTGATTCCATAAAAAGTGACAAAAACATTAGTGTCCGCTGTGCGTGGGAAGAAAACTTCTTTTTACAGCGAAAAAAAACCCCTAAACTTCCAACAAGCACCGAGTAGCTACGACGTAATGGGAAACTCACAGAGAAACTCGCGGATTCTTCCACTGACCGCGGCACACCTGCACCAGGGTAACCCTCCGCCTACCCCACTCATGCTTTTACAGGTGAAAATAGAGCAACAGGACCGCTAGTGTTTGACTTTATTTATTTTCTGCTGTGTTTTACTTGCATCTATTTGAAAGACTGAGTGTAAACACAAAATATTTTATTTTATGTGCTGGAATGTGCAGAAAATAGGTTTCAATGTTAAACTAATTTCTTCCAGTCAGAGAATGTTGCAGATAATTAAATGTTTACTTGATGCATAAAGTTAAAAGATTAAAACTAATAAAACAAGTTTTAAAAAGAGACTTTTCCATTTGATTACATTTTGTATGATGATTATGTAGAAAAAGTAGAATTGGGCTGAAAGATCTATCACTTTATCACCTGTTCAGGTTGTAAATCGTGTTTTTAAAAAGTAACTAAGTAATTAATTACTTTTGAAAATAAGTAATCAGTAAAGTAACGGGATTACTTTGTTGGGGAAGTAATCAGTAATTAGTTACTGATTACTTTTTTCAAGTAACTTGACCAATACTGGAAATCACGCAGCGTGTTGGTGCCTTGAAAGCTAAGCACAAATGAATAGTTTGAAAAGGTAACTTCACAGCTTAATACAGAAAACTGACAGGTTCAGCAGATTTGGACAAGTGAGAAAAATGTTGGAAATGTTTGAACGGAGTGTTTTTTAATCTGTTGAGTCGCATGAATCACCAGCAGAGGGCGCTGTCTCACTTACATCGTCTGGGTTTTTATATACTTGGACCAAAAAAAGAGAGTTTTAAAAAAGAGCGAGAGGCATGGGGACAGATGTTGAGGTAAAATAAATGCTGATTAAAATTAAATGTATAAATAAATTCGTTCACTCACGGGCGGTTTACTAACGCCACCCTGCTGTTGCCTGATTGGACCTCGTTTACCTTCAGAGTCTTCACGGCTCTGACTCAACGTGGAGCTGCAAACATTCCTCTGATTCTGGTCTGATATGACGTAATCATGACATCATCACGCAGCTGCTGCAGCTTTGTCTTCCCATCCAGATGCTCGGTTTGTGCTTCAGAAGGTCTCTACGTGCCTAAATGCACTGAGCTGCCACGTGATTGGCTGATTAGATATCTGCAGGTGTGCCTAATAAAGTGGCCAGCGACTTTATTTTTGGCAAATAATTTATATATTTGTCTTTAGTCAGTTTATTTCACCTGTATATATATTTTCATTTTTTCTGCTTTATTTATGAATTTACTGGCACTATGACGTCATATCAGGACCACCAATAAAAATGTTCATTAGAAAATATTCATCCCAGGATAGTTTAAAAAATCCAGGATTAAACTTTCAGAAAATTCCACATTTTTTATGTAGAATAATCCACAAATGATTATGACACCACAGACTGCAGTAAACACAGCGCTGTTTGAACAACACACAAGTGTTGTGTGTTGTACGACTTATGGTCTCTGCAGCTGAACTGGAAAAACTCATTCATGCATTTAGATTCCTGTAATTCCCTGTTCACCAGCTTGGATCAGTCATCTCTGTCTCGCCTCCAGGTGATACAAAACGCAGCAGCCAGCCCACGAACTCGTTCTAGCTCCCGTCTTATATTCTTTACTTTGGCTCCCAATAGATTCTAGAATTCGTTTTAAAATTCTTGTTTTAACATACAGAGCACTAAACGGCCCCAGATTATTCATCCGAGCTTCTTACAAAATACGCTGCTCGTCGTCCACGCGCACAGACGCAGAGTCTGTTGGTTGTTCCTCGAACACGACCGAAGCGGGCAGAGCCTTTCAGTCTGTGCACCACGGCTGTGGAACAGTTTACCATCACTCTACGTTTGGTTGACTCCGTGGATTCTTTGAAAAAGCAGTTAAAACTTTTCAGAATCAGAATCAGAATCAGAAACTTTATTGTCATTGTCATGAGAACAACGAAATTAAGAATGGTCCCCGATCATTGCATCATCCCTAGCAATATCAAAATATAAATAAAACAATAAAATTCAATAAATAAAATAGATAGAATACTTAAAATACTAATAAGATATAACAGTAAAACATTCACATACATTCCCACACACATGCTTCAGGCCGTGCATAGATTAACACAAGAGTGGTGTGATGGACATTTTTTTGTAGTATTCAGATGTGTTATTGCAGTTGGATAACAGCTGTGTTTGAGTCTATTAGTCCTTGCTCTGATTGCCCTGTACCGTCTGCCTGAGGGCAACAGTTCGAACAGGGAGTGGCCAGGATGTGAGGTGTCTTTTATGATGTTTTGGGCCTTTTTAAAACAGTGGGCGTTGTGTAGAACTTCCAGTGTGGGGAGAGGGCAGCCAGTGATCTTTTGGGCGGTGTTAATGATCCCTTGGAGTGCTTTCCTCTGAGCCCCTGTGCAGCTAGTGTACCAGATGCATATGCAGTAAGTTAGAACACTCTCAATGGTGGCTCTGTAGAAGGACACCAGCAGTCTCTGTGTGATGTTATTCCTCCTGAGAATTCTCAGGAAGTACAGTCTCTGTTGGGCCTTTTTCAGCAGCTCGGAGGGTTCACACTCCAGGAAAGGTTCTCCTCTATATTGACTCCCAGGAAGCGGAAGCTTGCCACCCTTTCTACACAGTCCCCATTTATGAATAGTGGTTGGATCTCTGCCTTTTTCCTTCTGAAGTCTATTATGAGTTCTTTGGTTTTTGAAGTGTTGAGGAGGAGGTTATTGGCCTTACACCATGACGTCAGCTGCTCCACCTCGTCTCTGTACGTAGACTCGTCTCCCTTGGAAATGAGCCCCACCACTGTGGTGTCATCTGCAAATTTCACAAAGATGTTGCTGTGGTGGCGAGGAGTGCAGTCGTGTGTGTAGAGAGAGTAGAGCAGTGGACTGAGCACACAGCCCTGGGGTGAGCCAGTGCTGAGACTCAGGGCTGAGGATGTGTGATGGCCAACTCTGACTCTCTGTCTACGGCCCGAGAGGAAGCTGTTGATCCACATGCAGGTGCTGTATGGAAGCCCCAGGTCTTGTAGCTTGGCCACCAGTTTGTGTGGAAGGATGGTGTTAAAAGCTGAGCAGTAATCCACGAAGAGCATCCGCACATAGCTACCATGCTCTTCCAGGTGAGTTAATGCAGCATGGAGTGCTGTGGCTACAGCGTCTTCCGTGGACCGGTTTGCTCTGTAGGCAAACTGGTGTGGATCCAGGCTGCGGGGCAGGGCTGCTGTGATGTGTCTGCGGACCAGCTTCTCAAAGCATTTCATTACCACTGGGGTGAGTGCCACCGGTCTGTAGTCATTCAGGCCGGTGATGTGGGGCTTCTTAGGCAAGGGGACTATGGTGGAGGACTTCAGGCAGAGTGGGACAGTCGCCTGTGCGAGGGATTTGTTGAAAATCCTGGTGAAGATCCCAGCCAGCTGTCCTGCACAATCCCTCAATATTCGATCTGGCACACCATCAGGACCCGCCGCCTTCCTCGGGTTAACAGCCTGCAGCATGCGTCTCACCTCGTGCTCTTCCAGGGTGAGGGTGGTGCTGCTATGGGTGGCGTGTTGCTGCTGTGGCTCCAATACCTCCGGTACCCTGGTCTCAAAGCGGGCAAAGAAGATATTCAGCTCCTCTGCCAGCTCCAGGTCACCGTCCGCAGCTCCGAGATTGATCTTATAGTTGGTTAGGTGCTGGATGCCTTGCCACACCTGCCGGCTGGTATTACTCTTCAAATGGTCCTCGATCCTCCTCCTATAGTCCCCCTTTGCCTCTCTGATGCCTCTCTTCAGGTTGGATCGGGCTGTGGTGTAGTAATCCCTGTTGCCAGACCTGAACGCAATGTTCCTCTCCTTCAGCAGCTGCCTGACCTCCCGGGTCATCCAGGGCTTTTGGTTGGGATAACGCAAATCTCAAAGTTCCTCTAATCTCAGAGTGCCAGTCATGCTGCACCAACTCCACTGATACAAGTCGCAGTTTAAGGTTCGGTGGTTTTCCTTTAGACGTGGCTCTGTGCTGAACACGTGAACTAAATGTGCAAAAGGTCCTGTCTGAGACAAGGACGGGGCGCAGGTCCCTGAGAGGGTCTGCAGTGGAAATGTGCCACAGCAGCTGGGAGAAGCTCTCTGTGTTTCTGTTTCTGTGGTGATGACTGTGACTGCGTTAGACATCACCTCAAACATCCAGAAACATGCAGAAGAGTCAAAAACGACCTTTTATTGGAGCTCGCTCAGAGCCTGAAGCAGGAAGTCTGGATTAACTTCTCTGAGTGGGGTTTAGGCTTTGTTGTTAAAGCTTACACAAAGTCTGGATCTGGATTGTTAACACAAACCTCTGGTGTCTGACGTCTGTGTTCTTGTCTTTAAATAAGTGAAGATGTTCCTTCTATTAAAAATAATAAAATCTCACCTTCACCGGAAAACACCTGGGAATGTTTAGAGAAGGCCCACTCCCCCTCACCCACCCACCCCAGGACACACAGACTTAATGTCCGCCCGTGTTGATGAATAAGTGAAATTGTTAAGATGAAGAAGAGAGGTCAGGTGATCTGCTGTTCGTCAGACTCGTGTTTGACCTGAATATAAGACTTCACGCCCCAAGGACCTCAACAGCTACAGGCCGGTGGCTCTGACATCCCACCTGATGAAGACCCTGGAGCGGTTGGTCCTGGCTCAGCTTCGGCGCCTAATAAGCTCATCACTGGACCCACTTCAGTTTGCCTACCAGCCTGGCATTGGAGCGGATGATGCCGTCATTCACCTCCTACATCGTTCCCTCGCTCACCTGGAGACCGCTGGAAGCACTGTGAGAATCATGTTCTTTGATTTCTCCAGTGCCTTCAACACCATTCTTCCCTCGGTTCTAAAGGACAAGCTGGTGAACTCTGGAGTGGACCATCACCTCACTACCTGGATCCTGGACTACCTCACCGACCGACCACAGTATGTGAGGACTCAGGGCTGTGTGTCGGACAGGGTCGTCTGCAGTACGGGGGCCCCACAGGGAACGGTTCTGGCTCCGTTCCTCTTCACCATCTACACTGCAGACTTCTCCCACAATTCCACCCAGTGCTTCCTGCAGAAGTTCTCTGATGACTCTGCAATAGTCGGCCTCATCACTGATGGGGACGACAAGGAGTACAGAGGTCTGACCCAAGACTTTGTGGACTGGTGCCAGCTGAACTACCTCCAGATCAACGCCAGTAAAACCAAGGAGCTGGTGGTAGACTTCCGCAGGCACAAGCATTCTCCACTGCAACCACTGAACATCCAAGGTATGGACATTGAGGCTGTGGACAGCTACAGGTACCTTGGTGTTCATCTGAACAACAGACTGGACTGGACTCATAACTCAGGCGCCCTCTACAGGAAAGGGCAGAGCAGGCTGTACCTGCTGCGGAGACTCAGGTCGTTTGGAGTGGAGGGCCCACTCCTGAAGACCTTCTATGACTCTGTGGTGGCTTCTGCTATCTTTTATGGTGTGGTCTGCTGGGGCGGCAGCATCTCTGCTGGGGACAGGAAGAGACTGAACAGGGTGATCCGAAGGGCCAGCTCTGTTCTAGGATGCCCTCTGGACCCAGTGGAGGTGGTGAGTGACAGGAGAACGGCGGCTAAGCTGTCATCCCTGATGGACAACATCTCCCACCCCATGCAGCAGACTGTGACAGCACTGAGCAACTCCTTCAGTGGGAGACTGCGGCACCCACGGTGTGGGACGGAGAGATTTCGCAGGTCTTTCCTCCCCACTGCTGTCAGACTCCATAATAAAGACTTTAACTGATCAAGCACACACATCCATACATGTGCAATAATACTAAGTGCAATAATCCTTTCTGTCATCGTTGTATTTTTACTCAGTTGTATATAGTATTTGTATTTGTATTCTATTTTTATCTTATTGTATATTTATTTTATTTTATTCTACTGTATATAGTATTTTATTTTATTCTATTCTGTACAGTTGTGTACTGTATTTATTCTTATTGTATTCTAATTTTTGCCTCATAACTTTTGCACTGTCCACTTCCTGCTGTGACAAAACAAATTTCCCACGTGTGGGACTAATAAAGGTTATCTTATCTTATTTAACTCTTTACTCTGTTCTTAGCGCTTCAAAGTTGCTCTTTGGGTCAGATAAGCGCGTTTTTATTGTAAATGCTGAAATGATTTCATGTCCACCGCCTTTTCTGGGTCTTTTTCACCTGCGGGACGTGTGCAGGTGAAAAAGTGGCTCGCGCTGTGATTTCCGAGGATTTTTCTGCAGTTTTGTGACGGAAGTGGCGGAGGGTCCTCTGCGCCTCGGAGCTGCGCAGTAGCGCACTGGGTGTAGTCTGGACTCTCGTCTTTTCCTGCTGGAGTTTGTTGCATGGCGGCGGCGGACACAAAGAGCTGAGGCCGAGCGCAGACCCGCACACCCCCACACAGTACACAGCACAGCCGGACACGAGCTGCGGAGGCGGCCGGGACGGAGACACCCGCCCTACGCTTCAGTCGCTGCCCGGAGACGGTTCATGTCGGTAACCGGGGAGTTTCTGCAAACTCTGAAAAGTTGAAGGAGAGTTCGCGAGGGAGCCGCGCGCAGTCTTCTGATCGTGAGGGAGGACGGAGGGGGCAGGAAAAATGCCGAGTGTGATCCGGGCTCTGGTGGCTCTGAGCTGGGCGGCGGCGCTGTGCGTGCGCGCTGCCATGGACGAGTGCTCGGACGAGCGGGACCGGCCGCAGCGCTGCATGCCCGAGTTCGTCAACGCTGCCTTCAACGTGACGGTGGTGGCCACCAATACCTGCGGCTCTCCGCCCGAGGAGTACTGCGTGCAGACCGGCGCCACCGGGGTCACCAAGTCGTGCCACATCTGCGACGCCCGGGACCCGCGGAACCACCACGGCGCCGCGTACCTGACCGACTACAACAACCAGCAGGACACTACCTGGTGGCAGAGCCAGACCATGCTGGCGGGGATTCAGTACCCGAACTCCATCAACCTCACCCTGCACCTCGGTAAGACCCCGAACACCTCTCGCGCTCACCTCCGCTCCGAACCTCCTTTAAGAAACTCCACATTTAAGCTTTTCTTTCCTCCCCGCTGAAAACAGCTGCACAAACCAACACAGACACAAATGTTTACGCATCTGGATAAGTCAGTCTTTCATTCGGCTTACAGTCAAAACACTCAAACCACACAGTCTTACACGGAATCCCATATTTAGTGTTGCGAGTTTCTGCGCTTTAGGTCCGAGGGCAGCTCAGTGAGCTCTGTGTGTGTGTTTGGAGAAGTGTTTGTTTCACGAATTGAATGCACGTCCTCACATTCCAAAGCAGATGGAAAATCTGCGGTGGAAGCAAACTGGATGGAAAAGTTAAAGTAGTGTAATTTTCTATGGAGTCTGGCTGGGAAATAAAGAAGTTGCGAAACTCTGGAGGAGATTGATTACCTGATATGGCTTCAAACAGTCAGAAACAAGAGAGGCATACGTGACCACCGTGTACTCAAACTTTCTACTCAGTCTGACCCCCTGCACGCTCCTCTCCGCTGAGCCGAACCCCCCTAAAAATGTAAATTTCGTGTTTCTTTCTTTTCTGTTAAAACTGCCACACGAAACGACACAAACACACATCTGCGGGTCCCTCAGTCAGCACATCAAAGCACTCTCTGTTTAATAGAATTACACTATAAACTTGGCGCTTCTGCTCTAAGTGCAGCGCGCTGAACAGCTGTGAGAGGTGGAAAGGCTCCGGGAACATTTAAATCTGTGGAATTTTCTACGGAGTCTGGTGAGACTTTCTTCAACAGGAGAGAAGACTGTTTTCTGGCAGTATGACGTCAAACAGGGTCAGAGATGACATTCTACTTGTATTTACTTGAGTTCTATTTTTTAAGATGGCGCTGGAATCAGGTGTGTGTGTGTGTGTGTGTGTGTGTGTGTGTGTGTGTGTTTGGGGGGGTCGCAGCTATTTTCTGACCTGACTGAAAGCAGGTGGAGCTCGTGCTGGGTCTCCATCACGTCTGTGCCATTTGCTCGCTCATGGTTTGAGTTGGCAGCTCGGTGTCCCAGCCGCCTCTGAACGCACCACCAGCACTGGCTTCAGTTGTTGGTGTTTATGATTCTCAGACATGCTCAGGGTCTATTTTGACCTCTTTCAGCCGCATCTCCTGCTTCCCCCGGGAATATTCATCCTCCCTGTTTAAACAGGATGACGTAAATAAACTGCAGCTGAGCTCTTGCAGCTCATGAGCTCAGTCATTTATGCATCGCTGCGTTTCTTCTGCATCAGCCCTCCTTCAGTCTGCGTGCGCTTCAATGTTGGCATATTTTCAAGCTAGATGAAAAAGTTTAACCCTGAAGAGCATTTTTTTCTGATTTGACAGGAAGTATGCACCAACTGTGAGGTGCAGGAGAACGCTCCCAGCTGCCTCCTGTCGCTGCTGTGCGTCTGAATGTGAAGTGAAAGGTTTGGGTTGAGCTGTTGTAAGATCTGTCAGGATGATCTGTGTCTGCTGGAAGTCGTCTCAGTCTTCCTGACTCGGCCTTTTAAAAATACCTGTCTATTTCTGCCGCCTGAGGCCTCCTCTGTTTTTAACAGTGCTCCACATTCCTGAGGCCTTCGGTCATGCCGTTGCTTGGAGCTGAGCTGGGCTCTTTGTGGCCTCAGGTGCTGCTGCCTTAATTACACGCCGCCTTCTCTCGGCCCGCGGCGCTGCGTGATCGGAGCTCTGCTGCTTTCAGGTGTGTGAAGTCATTGTGGCACAGATCGGTGCAGTCCAGGGATCCATGTAAAGAAAGCAGGCAGTGAGCACCTGAGTGCCCCCAGCTGAGCCTCCAGGGTGTTACTGAGGAGTCTCGAAGAAGTTGTGAAGGTCGGCGTGCTGCTGGTTGACGGACACATGAGTCCACGAGCGCACCGGCGTGCACGTCTGTTAACCAGGGGTGTCCAACTCCAGGCCTCGGGGGCCGGTGTCCTGCAGGTTTTAGATCTCACCCTGGGTCAACACACCTGAATCACATCCGGCCCTCGAGGCCTGGAGTTCGACACACATCTGCTTCCAGCACCTTCCACAGAGAGTCCCGTCTCCACCTACACCATCAGCAGCTGGTGGTGCTGGTCACTCCTCTGCTCGAGACGCCCTCAGCAGTCGGAGATCCGGTTCACGTGGCGCTGCATCGAGGACCAGTCAGTCAGTCAGTGCTCGCGCTCTGCCGCGGTCCCGCCCGAACCTCAGGACGCGCTGACGGTTCTCAGGTTTTAATCTCTCAGGAAGTCATCGCGTGGCTGTTTGTTGATGGTTGAACAGCTCGTTGAGTTTCCTGAACGCAGAGTGAAGAGGTCATTTCCTGCTGATCCGATCTCCTAAATACAATCGTTTCTCACAGGAAGCTCAGACGGAGCAGAGGAACTGTCCGAGTCATCTCTGCTCAACGTTACGAGTGCGAGTCTTCACTTCAGCTTTGGCTGTAACACAGAATCAGGTCCTTCATGTTCATGCTGAGAGCAGGTTTGATGCTTCACTTTATGGAGCGTGATATTAAAGGTTCAGGAAGAGTCAGCTGAATGTCTGCAGTAACATCACTCCTAATCTTCTTACCGAAGCCTGTAAAGAGCGCGTGAACGACGTCAGGTGCTGCTTCGTTGAGCTGTTTCACAGGTGGAGCAAATTTAAGTGAATGAGCTTCAATTTGTGCAAAAGTGAAATCTGAGCAGAGGATTAGAAATCAGCTCGTGCTGTAACGCAGGCGGTGAAGACGCAGGCGAGTGCTCGCAGCGCGCTCGTGTTTCATCTCTAAACCTGCGAATGAGTTTAAAGTGTGCGGATGATAAAGCTGCAGCTTAATCTCAGGAAACCCGTGTGTGCGTGAGTGTGTGTGGGGATTCTTTGATGTGCTGCAGTGCGTCTGCAGCGGGAAAGCGACATGTCCCGACTCGATGAGGGTGACATGAAAGACCCACAAAGAGGAACACCCCGTGCAGATGGATGCAGAGGGGCCCCTCATTTATCTGGATTCACCAGCACGAGGACTTCACAGGACAGGCTGACGGCAAATGTTTGATGTAGAATTAACCAAAAATTGAATGAAGTCTGGTCAAAGAAGAGCTTTGTGGGTTTCTGTAACAGACTGAGGGAGAAACGTTTCGGTTCTTCACGTTTTGATTAAACGAACTTTATCACGTCTGTCTGAGTTTGTTCAGTACACGATGACCTAACGTACACGAAGGCTCCTCCTCCAAACCCTCCACATTCCTCTGCTGTGAAGAGCTGAATATTAATGTGACCCTCCCCCTCCCCCGCCTCCACCGCCACATCGGAAACTTCCTTCTAGCTGAAACCAAACCGGCTTCCAGCTATTATTGAAACAACATTTACTGAATGTCTGAGGTTTCAAGTGTCGGTTGGCTTTTGGTGTCACTCGCTGTCGCTTCTTCTTCTGTGGTTATTGTGGTGGCAGAGATTGGTGGTTACCATGGCGAGATGAGCAGCGCTGTTTTAGAAAAGCTTTTCTGAGCCTGGAGTGAAAGTTTCAGTGTAGGTCTCATTTATCGCAGACCCTCTGAAACCGCGTGCCGTCACCTGTCGGGCGCTTCAGGAGAAAAATGGGCGACGCGGTCCACGATGGCTGTGATTGGCCTGTTCAGTACCGCTGTTTCCTCCTGGGCGCTCCCTGTGTGTACCCGGCATAAGTGTGGAAGGTGCGTCGCGGTGCCCAGAGCAGGTGAGGAGGCCAGGAAGTCAGACACAGGAAGGGTGTAAAGAATCCTGTCAAAATAAAAGCGCGTGTGCGACTAAATTCTGTGGCTGTGATTTGGAGCCAGGTGATGGGTGCATCAGAGAATCTGAGACACCAGCTCTGGTGTCCCACCTCCACTTCTTCCCACCATTGATCCCCCCCCCCACCCACCCAAAAAAAACCCCAACTGTTAGTTCAGTAAATGCAGTTTGTTACATTCATAATGACTCATCTGTTCTGACGTTTTCGGGGTTGTGGGAGCAGCAGATATGCAGACCTCCCCGGCCACCTCCTCCAGCTGCTCTGAGGGGATGCTGAGGCGGTCCTAACCAGCCGAGAAATAAAATCTGTCTCCCGGGTCCGATTCCTGGACGTGAGACGCCTCACCCAGGATGCCGAACCACCCCAGCTCTTTCACACTGCAGACCAAACATCCAGATGTTGGGAGTTGGCTGCGTTTTGGATCTGATGATCCTCGGCTGAACATGACGATGATGATGATCGCTCCACAGCAGCTGATGTGTGAGGCGTCTGTTCGCTGTGAGTCAGAGAGCAGTGCACTGTGGGAAAACCCACAGCGCCATCAAAAGACGTTTTTCTTCCTCTGGAGTGTCCAGCTGTTGCAAATCATACCAGGCTGGGGCTGAGTGAGGGGGAGGGGGGCATTGTTTGGCGTCTCAGGAATGAGCGCAGCGTGGGAAACTGGGATGTGGAGCAATTACGAGAGCTGCACAGCTGGACGATGGCTGCTGGCTCATTGCAGCTGATGAGAGAGACCTCCAGCCCAAAGCCACCCTTAACCCTCCACTACCTTTAAATTTCCCCTCTGGTCCCTCTGGTCTGACGGCCTCGTGGCAGACGTCGGCCTGAGGCGTTTAAACCCCCGTCAGGTGTTTCTTCAGAGTCACAGGTTAAGTTTAAATCTTCCTCCTGCTTCTGAAGATTCCCGAGTTTTTCCATCTTTTGATGAATTCACTGATGTTCGGCGTCCATGTTCAGACTTCAAAGAGACGCTCGGGTACTGAAGCGAGTAACGGACCCCTCCCCAGACGGTCGGAGCGAGGCCAGCCGTTTGCATGTGACGCTCAGGCCGCTGGTCTTAAAGGAAACTCGCTTTCTTTAACTTACCGTATTTCCCGGACTACAAAGCGCACCTGAATATTAGCCGCACAAGCTAAAATCAGGGGAAAATCCTGTTTTGTACATACATTAGCCGCACCTGACTAAAAGCCGCAGGTGTTTCAATGTCGACTTATCATATGTAAGAGAATATGCACAAAGGGAATTGTCAGGAAAGAGATGGCTGTTTGGAGACATCACTTTTATTAATATTGTGAAAAACAAGTTATGGGTACATATTTGCACATGTAGTACATAACAGTAACCTGCAGCACACCAGAAAAATAGATTCGGACTACCTTTTAGGCTCAGGTGCAGTGACACGGCTTTAACAAGAAGAAAAGTCAGTCATTCACCATCTTTCTCTTCTTCCTGCGCACTAAAACCACCAAAGTCCTCTTCTCCAATGTCGGAAACGAACAGGCTCAGGATGGCTTCGTCATCCACTCTTCTTCTCTCCTTCGTTGTCACTTTCAAAACCAAAGAAATCCTCGTTGTCAGTGTCAGAGTCGAACACCCTCAGAAGGGCCGTGGCGGTGTCCTCCTCTCCATCATGCAGCAGTCCAGCCCTTCAAAATCCGTTGGTGATCGTGGATGTTTTCACACTTTTCCACGCTGTCAGAATCCACCGGTGGAGTTGGGCATAACTTGCTTTTCGCAAGTTTATCTCCGCTCGTCATCCACGCCTCCCACTGAACGCGTAGCGCTACTTTGAAGTTTGTTTTTCGCGCTACTTCGTACGGCACTACGTTGCCTGGCGGACGGACATGTGACTAACATACCACTCTTGAACCCCGATCCTTCCGCCAGGCAACGTAGTGCCGTACAACAGCGGAACAAACAAAACAAATCGTCTTACGATATCACAAAAATCATGGACAATCTATAGAAAAGCCGCACCTGACTAAAAGCCGCAGGGTTCAAAGCTTGTGCAAAAAGTAGCGGCTTATAGCCCGACAATTACGGTAATCCCAAAGAGTTTGGATCTTTGAAGCGAAGCTTGATCTGCTGCTGTGGACGAGGTCAGCGGTGAAGCGCAGTTCAGCCGTCTGGTGTTTTTACCTCTTCCTGTTTGAATAACAGCCTTTACACACTGAAGCCTTCGCGTCGCTCTGCGTGGAAGCTGCAGGTGCCTCTATTGGGTTGATGTTTGTGCTGCGAGCCTCTCAGGCTCAACTGTTTCAGCTAAAATGAGTGTTTTTCTCCCTGAAGTCTGGTTGGACTGCAGAGATGGTCATCTGAAGACCTTATGACCTCCAACAGCAGAACTTTACCATCCTTTGTGTTAAACATGTTCTTGAAGTTTAGTTTTCACAGTTAAATGAGATGTTGAATCATTTGTGAGCTTTGGGTGGTGAAGTTGCAGAGCTCAGACAATAAAAAAACTCATTAAAAATGCTCCAACAGCACAAACACGCTGCAGAGGTCCAGTTCTGGTGAAGCTAGCAGACAGCTAGCAGCTACAGCCGCCTGTGTCGCCATTTACCTGTCAGTCAAACAGGCCACGCCCCTAAGAATCCAAACTTTAAGCCCTGATCCTGTTTAAACAGATGGGTTTCATAGAGTTGTCACATCTACAGCTGAGTCTGTGGCCACCGACGCGCTGCTGGAGCCTCTGGTGGACGGCACAGGAACTGCAGTTTCTGTCAGGTGGATTAAAGCCAACGCTGGCTGTAATCCAGGTGAGTTTGAAACTTTAGAGGATAAATAATCGGCAGAGACGGCGGTCAAAAAGGAAGCGAGTCTGCGAGGTTGAAAGGCGAGGCGTTTAGGGCCCATCTGATATCTCGTAACCTTGGAGCTTAAAGCCGAAGCGCCGACGTCTCGGGCTGAAAGTCAAGGTGACTCGTCTGCTGCAGATAAGACGGGAAAACATTTCCCCTCAGAGGGAAGCGGCAGCTGAGAGGCTTCCACACTGAAAGTGTCTTTAATCAGGTTTTTATGGGACGTGGTTTCAAACCTCGGGGCTGTAATCACGTGATCGCCTCCTCGCACCGTTTCTGTTTGGGGGAGTGATTGACTTTTATTATTCTGGAAAGCAACAGTTGCAGTATTGAAGTCGCAGTTGGCTGTCAGCTGTGTTTATTATTCTGGATGTGATTTCCAGCCGGGCGGTGTAGCGACACAGTTGGTGCTCTCAGTCAAACGGCTTCTCTTCCCATTGGCCGGGCCGCCTGCTCGACTGGCGTTTGTCCAGATTCACGTTGCTCGTACGAGACAAAAGAAAAGCTTCAGTGTGAGAAGCAGGAAGAAAAATCAATGTGAGCATCCACAGGATTATCGAATCTGGCCACCTCTGACCTCTGACCTCTCAGAGGTGGGTCAGCTTTGTCTGTCCATAGTTTGAAACAAATACCTGAATATTTGAATTCTGCTGCCGTCCTTCTATAACAGAACAACACGAGTTTCTGCTCCGTGATGTTCGGACGTGGTGTGATGTCATATCCACGTGCGTGACCCCCGCACATTCACCTGCAGCGTTTCATTGGTCGGGACAAACATGGAGGAGCAGCTGCGCGCTGAGGAAGCTTTACCCACCGTGTGTCTGAAAGCCTCATTCACACCGTTTCTACGTCTCCACAGTTTAAAGGTCAAAGTGGGCTGGCTGTGTGACAGGAAGCACTGGCTGACATTCGGGTCCGTGACGCCGTCCTTCGCCGTGTGTTTTCTTCTGCATTCATTAACAGAAAGTCTTTTAGCTGCTCTTAAATCGCCTGCCGAGCAGCTGCTCTGACGACTCCGGACGGATTAATCAAAGTCTGGAGCCCGAGGCGCCGTCTCGCGCTGCCTGATATGAGTCACCTCGAGCCGGCTGCTGCCTCAGATCGCATTAAGAAACCGCACTTCCTCCTCTTCCTCGGCAGCGTCACCCTCAGCTCTGAACCGTCAGTCATCTCAGGAATTCAGACTTTTCCTCAGACCTAAACAGTCTGGGATGAGCTCCCATCCCCCTCCATCAAAGACAGGATGAATCCTATCAGGAGATCAGAGGCAGGAGGCCTCGGCTCCTCCAAACCCACAAACCTCCGCTCTGCTTTCTAACGTGGAGGAGGCGGCGGTGTTGGGGGAGGGGCCGGCGTCTCAGCCGCCTGTGACAGAAACTTGGTTTATGCTGCGTTTATGCCCAAATATCAATATTTTAATAGAAACCTGCGGCCGCTCGATCGGACTCGCCTCAGCTGAGGTCGGGCGTCCTGAGGACGTTTTGGTGTCACAGATATGATGATGATGATGATGATGTTTGGATGTTTAGCCCTCTGTGATTCCCGCTCTTTTCTCAGAGACGGTGGGACAGACTCTGAGCCCGTGGGCTCTCCTGATTGGCTCATTCGTCTGTAACTTTTCTCTGAAACAGTTTCTGTGAATACATAAAATCCATCTGCTTGCATGTAACACGCCGCAGAGGGCGACCTGGCCGCAGAGGGCGACCTGGCCGCAGAGGGCGACCTGGCCGCAGAGGGCGACCTGGCCGCAGAGGGCGACTTGGCCGCAGAGGGCGACCTGGCCGCAGAGGGCGACTTGGCCGCAGAGGGCGACTTGGCCGCAGAGGGCGACCTGGCCGCAGAGGGCGACCTGGCCGCAGAGGGCGACCTGGCCGCAGAGGGCGACCTGGCCGCAGAGGGCGACTTGGCCGCTGAGCCCAGCGAGCTGTGAAACTGTCGTGTAAATGGTTAAAAGGAAATGTTGGTGCAGAACAAGAAACTGGGCCCTGTGGGTGGGTGTGGGGTGGCGGGGGGTTGGTCTAATGAAGGTGAAGCAGCCGACACAAACAAACAGACTGAACTATTTGTTCATCCAGCTTTCAGCTCCAGGGCCTGAAATTCAGATATTCCAAAGTTGGGGGAATTCCCCTTATTGCTTCCCACAGAGGGAGTTTGTATATGATCCAGCCTGCAGGTTTCCATCACCCTCTTCCTCCCTCGGGGTGTTTTGCTGTGATTTCTGCTCTGTCTGCGTTTTCTCTCGTCTCCGCGGTCGATCTGCTCCTGCCGTCACCTCAGGTTGTCGTTGGCCGTCAGAGGATCCTGAGGATTCTCGCTCACCGGCACTGCTGATCAGTATCCTGCAGTCCTGCAGGCCGTGACTGTGAGCAGCAACTTCAGCGTGCAAACTGTTAAATTGAGTGCGATGTGTGAACACCAGAAGCTGCGCTCGCTCTCTGGATCTGTTTCATTCATTTTATTTGCGTATAAACGTCCACAGGTCTCCCTGATCTCTGAGAATCAGCCGCGTTTGCTTTGACGTGCTCGTGGACTTTGAGAATTCACTCATTACTTCACCACAGTGAGTCTGGATGTCTTAATCCTGAAAAGTTGAAATTTCCAGGCTTGTTTCCAGCTGCTGAAGCGTCTTTATTTACCCCCCCCCCCCCCCCCCTTCACTCCCTCCATCCTCCCCCCACAACAAACGCCGTCCTTTTCTTCTCCTGCTGTTTGTTCACTCATCGCGCTTCACTTTAGAGTACAAACTCCACATTCTTGTTGCTGTGCGCTAATTAAAAGGCCTGCGGTGCGTTCAGGGTCACTGCGGGACTTCTGTACCAGCGCGAGTCCAGTCCTGTCCCAAACACTGAGGCGGCCGTGCGTCGCAAACGAATTCTTTTTCCTTTTTATTCTTAGTTTGTTCGATTGATGTGCTTTGAGTTGCAGACTGTGGGGGTTTGTTTTGATTCATCACATGTCTCTCTATAGTTAAATAAGTGTATGAGAAGCTGAAGCAAAGGGAACATTTCTCTGTTCAGCCCACAATTCTGCCGACCAATCAGGTTTGAGCTGGCTGCAGGAAGTTCTCCCTTGATGTCGATTGTTTTGACCCTCTGCATGAATTGAAAGGGATCTGTTCAGGAGGCGGGGCCTTAATAGCGCGTAGCTGCCATCGTCGTGTACAGTCTGTGACCTGAACGATGGTCGGTGTGCGACGTCGTCTGCGGCGTGTACGAGCTCGTCGGTGCATTTATTCTTCCTGTCACCTCCTAAACTGTGGAAGCTGCGACAGGCTGTTATTAAAATCACATCTGGATCAAACCTCCGGCGTGACGCCAGGCGCGCACAGGAAGTTAGAGCTGTAATTACAGCTTCACGTCGGATACTTTCCACCGGAGACGAGCTGATGAGAGTTTATAGGAGCTGCAGATTTACCTGTTTCACTGCACGTGAACATAACAACGAGCAGCAGCTGATTTATTGCTGCAGCTCGGTGGTCGTTCCTGCGTCTGAAGCAGCTTTAATCTCCGATTGTTTCTCTCGTCCTAGATCCAGGAATGAAGCGCGTTTGTTATTTCATGGAGTCGTCGTTTTCCCGGCAGGTTTTCCGCTGCATGACTTGATTTTAGCAGCTGGTGATTCCAGACGTGTCATTGAATGCACCGTGACTTTGTGAAACTTGGATTTTTGTTGCGTTTAGTTTCATCTGCTCACCTGAAACCTCAGGATGTCCTTAAAACTCAACGTCACAGATCACCTCTTTGGTCCTTTAACTTCCGTTATCTCCCATCACGTGAAGTTTCCGCCTTTCTTCCCGCCGTCAGATTAGAAATGGGAATAAATGCGCTCATGTTGGCTCAGACTAAACAAACCGAGATCAGATAAAGCGAGCGGGTTCAGAGTGGAGGCTGAAAGAAGGGAAGATGTCTGTTCTCTTATCGTGTTTCTTTAAAGGATTAGACAGGAAGCGCAGACACACGAGGGGAATCGGGACAGACGCATCTTCTCTCCTCTTTTCTTCCATCTTCTTCTTTTATCTTTGTCATCACGCTTTGACCTGAGCTTGAATGCCTCCAATCTGGGGGAAAATCTGCTGGTCCTAAAATGCAAAGTATGCCAGAAGCTGGTGAGTTTCAGATATTTTGTGCTGAAATCTCTTGTCATCAAAAAAGGTGAGAAATGTGAAAAGACGTTTGTGTCTCGGTGATAGAAAGCTTTGCTGCTGATGACCCGGTTTGTGTTGAGCTTCAGCTCTGAGTCTGTGGACAGAGGAGGTCCTCTCAGATGGAGATGGCTCCTGCATCGCGCTGACAGATGGTCTCAGCTGTTCGTGCTGAGTTTGCTTCTTGTGCCTGATGGATAAGCATCTCTCCTTTGGCTTCGTCTGCCTGAAGCACACTGTTCCTGAAGTCTTTGACCTTTAACCTGTTCACTGAGGCCTGCAGAGTCTGAGAGCTGTTGGGTTTTCTGCTCTGACCTTGGGCTGAATTCCCTGGGAGTCCACTCCCCAAAGATGGGGTCATTAACACGAACCCGAATGCTTCAAAACCTCTGCTTGCACAGAGCTGCTTAAACTTTATGCACATCAGTGAATCAATGCATTAGCTTAGCAGCACCGAGCTGCTCCGTAATCCCTCGTTCCTGTAGAAGAAATAAAAATGTGCAGATTTTCTCAGGAGTGCATGTTTTCCTCGTTTTCACTGATTCTGGCAGGTTCATCAAACCGTTCATCGTCGGTGGCCCTTAACTTTCTGGTTCCCCTCAGCCGCATCATAACGTCTCTTTTCAACACTCACTCACTCACTCACTCACTCACTCACACACTCTCTCTCTCTCTCTCTCTCTCTCTCTCTCTCTCTCTCTCTCTCTCTCTCTCTCTCTCTCATGTACCTGGTTGGTCAGAGGGCCCGGTGGCACCAGTGTCCAGTGTGTGGATGAGCGCTATATAAATACAGGCCATTTACCTGAGTGAACACGCAGGTGCACCAAACCTCTGAAAAGCCTTCAGACGTTATTCGATTATTTCAGTCGTCATTTTGATGCTGATGTGAAACTTTGCGTAGCCGACCTCTTTAAATCGTGTTTTTCTTGCATGGACTCTGGTCTGGTTACAGTTATAACTTCCAGTCCTGTCAGAAAACTTTGACCTTTGACCTGACTGTAAACTGACTTAAAGTGCTTCCTCCTGTGGGAAGACGAGCTGCTGTGGGAATTCAGCAGGATGGGAAAAGGCTCTGAGGGAAGCGGCTTGTGACCTCGGAGGAAACTGAGCCGGAGTTTGTTAAAGCAGCGGGGGGAGGCTGGGCAGGGGGCCCGGTGGGCCCGGTCCTGCTCAGACTCTGAGGCTGCGTCCACACTAGCGTTTTCAGAGTCGTGCGTGCACATTGCAACGGCCCAAACGCTTACGTTCCAGTCCTGCAAAAGCAAGTGAGAGTTGAAGAATCTGCAGGAAAGCTCTCTGGAGCATGTGCAGACTGATTCATCTTTTTTAGGGCTGTCAAAATTGAGAGTAATCAAAACGACTGTAATGCCTCTGCTGTCTTTGTTTAACTGGTTTTAATCGTTTTAGAAAGTCTGCGCTTTCGAGCGTCCACACTGTGACGGGACAGCTCCGTTTTGAAATGTATGCGTTCTTGTGAGCGTTTGTCCTTGAGGAAAACGCCGTCTCAGCGTGGACGGGAGGCCAGAACGATGCGTTTTCTAATGAAACCACATTAGTGTGGACTTAGCCTGAGATTTGCTTTGCAGGAAGTGATTCAGCGCCCCAGGGAGAGCAGGGAGCCCGGGGGAGGGGGGGTTTCTCTTATTATAGACGGCGTGGAGTCTGTGAACAAGTAGAGATGCATTACAGGGACAAGCAGATGCATGCAGGGTAATTTTAGCCCTGCTGCCTGGGAGGAGGGGGCAGATAGCGAGGGAGAGTAAAACGTTATCAAAGCAGGTTGAGGGTAAACACGCGAGCTGACTGTGTCCCGGGAAACGCGATCGTCGGCTGTTTGTTCATGTTTCTTCCACTCGAGTGGCGTAATTACACGGCTGATGGAGAGGCGGTCCCTCGCCCCTCCAGCTCGAACCCCGGCTGTGGAAACATCAGGTCTGTGGAACTCCGGGTCACAGGGAAAGAGCTGCAGCTGATGGGAAACCTCTGTCGCCAGTGGGCGTGGCCAAAAGTGAAAAGTGGATGGAAATTATTCCAACACAAAAAACAATCAGTGTAATTTAATATGGCAGGATGTTGAGCTGTGCACGCATTCGGTCATCTTCTCCTCAGCGTCCTCGGTGTGACCACGCGGACCCGTAATCTCCTGGGATTAGATTACAGCGTCTCGTCTTCACTCACAGCTGAAGATAACATTCCTAACATCACAAAGTCAAACATTAAAACTAATGTAAGCTGTTTAAGTTCTGCGTTTGCTCCATGTGACCATTTTGCACAGTTTACTGATGGCGGTGTCGTCACAGCAGCACGTGTATTTGTGAGTAACGAGGCGGACGGTTCAGACGTGGCGCGTTCACGCCCTGGTTGTGACGCCGCTGCTCGGCCGGCGCTCTGGCTCGCCGTGCAGCTGCTGGGCGGGTGTTGTTGTCCTGACGCGTCCCCGCTGAGGCCTGGGCCGTCGTCTTCTGTAAACAGCGGCCCGGCTTTTGTTTCCAGGCTCCGTGTTTGCGCAGGCAGAGCTGAAGCTTAATTTAATCTTTGATCAGCTCTCAGAGACGATCTCAGCAGGATATGAGTTTTTTTTAATAATCCCCTCCTTTGTTCAGATGAGCAGATAGTAGCTGAGCGTCCTCGGGCGCTCTGAGCTCATTCGCTCATTGTTCTGCTTGTTTACGTCTCGACTGATGTGGTTTTTATATGAAGGCGAGCTGCAGCAGATTTCCAGATGTTTTCTCTCCCCTGTGCTCTCCTGACAGAACACGATGTTCTCGATTAATCCCGCCGACGTGCGTTGGAGTGTTTGAGCTTCGTGTCCAGCTGCTCTCCTCTGACACCAGTAAACCTGACAGGAGCCAGGCGGCGTTTGGCGAAGCGAGACTGGCGCATCAATAAAAACAAAATGAAAAGGCTTCGGTGAAGCGGCGGCAGCTGTGTGGAGACTGAAATCTCCCTCACATCCAGTTTTATTTTCTTTGGTTCAAAGTGAAGCTCACTCGGTGACATCATGTCTCCGGGTCCTCTCGTCTTCAGAGGATTATTAAAGCGAGATTAAACACTCGATGGCCTTCATGTTGGCGTCTCGCTCTTTCTGTTTATTACACCTGAATTAACAGAAGAATCTTCGATGCTTTGTTTTCCTTTCCAGTCACAGCCGATCTGATCTGCTCATTTCCAGCTCTGTGGTTTTTGCTCCCGAGCTCTCCTGAAGCCGCTTTGCATGAGCAAAGTTCAAAATAATCCTTCTTTATCTTAATCCGGACATCAGCACAGTCTCTCTCCGCCCCTGGGAAGCAGTGGTTGTGTGGGTGTGGCTTGTTTCTGCAGGCTCTCTGTTCTCAGGTCACGGTTGAGTTTTGGTTCTTCTCATCTGAAAGGCTTCCTCAGAGTCAGCCCTTTCCACCTTGACCACTCGTGACGGTGGGATTGGACGACTCGCAAACATGTCCTGATGTGTCAGGATCACCTGCAAGGCGATGACCTCACGAAGGTTAAATACCCGGGACCCCGTCAGGTCTTCACAACCTGTGCACAGGTTTTAATCCTCTCCCCATGTTTGGCACCAAACTCTGTGACGTCAGGTTCGGCTCCCTGCAGCTGTGAACTCTTTGTCGGGGTTGTTGGTGGTGCTGTAGGTGGGGGTGGTGTTGGGGGTGGGACGCCCTGCTGGGACTCTTAGTCTGTGGTAACGAGGGCCGCTGCTGTTTGTTCCTGACGTCCCGGTGTGGTGACACCTCCGGGCGGGGCGCCCGCTTCTTTGGTGGTCCTGCTGCCAAATCCTCCCCAAACACCCTCCTGTTAGGAGGTGGAGGTGGTGGAGGAGGGGGAGGGGCGCCCTCTGATTAGATCGCAGCTTCTTCACTGATGGGAATCTGCTGGTTATTTCTGGCTCTCGGGGAGGGGGGGCTGCCGAGCTCGTGAAGAAGAAAAGGCTGCATTTTGTCATGACGTCCTGAGGAGGAGCCGATTGTTCCTGTTCTGCAAACATCGTGAGCGGAATCGTTTTGGTTTTTACGCATTTAAAGAAGAAATAGGAGACAAACGAGTGAGAAAAGAAACGAGTTCCAGCTCGTCTGTTTGCTGCTGAACTTTTAACTTTTAAGGATTAAATTCAGATTTTTTCTTCCAGCTTTTGGGGAAAAAACTCACTTTTTACTTTATAAGATATCTGAAGGTGGAAACTGATCTGCTCTTCAGACAAGCTGAACTCGCAGCTTCAAACTCATAAAGGAAACTGGATCAAACTCTTCATCAGTCATTTCGGGTCTTTTCACATTAAGAGCGCGTTGCAGCGCTCACTGAATGATGACAGGGCTTCTTCTCAGCCATTAAAAACAATCATTGCCTCCCACCTTCACTCCCTTCCTGCTGCCCTCCCCCTCAAACACTTAATTGGAAATCCCCCCTCTGAGACACACACACTCACACACTCTCTCTCGTTTTGATACCTTAGTGAGGACATCCATCCATGCTTCTCCCAGCCGCCCAGCCTAACCCTTAGGAGGTGGTTGTGTTTAGGGTAACTGTAACACTAAACCACAGTCTGTCTCTTTTGTCCTCACAAGTGACGTTTGGTCCCCACAAAGATGTATAAACAGGTGCACACACACACAGGAGTCCGTCCTTCCATCCTGACCTTTGCAGACTTTGTTCGTGTCGTTCTGCAGCTGCGTCTCACAGACGGACGCACAGCTAGAAGGTCAGCCTGCTTTCCAAATGTAGGCTCAAAGGACACTTTTCATCTGCTCTAAGTCTACGCCGACACGAGCTTTCACAGTTTACCCACAATGCACTTGATGTGTTCTCCATTAGAGTCAGAAACGTCCAGGCCTCTGCTCCTCTGTGTCAGGCTGAAGCTCAAAGCTGAGCGATGAGGAGAGTGTG
>NC_140543.1:139648-166478 GCF_057382185.1 Mchenga conophoros
AACGTTTTAGTGAGTCTGGATGTGTGGGGGCAGTTTTATACAACTCAGTAACTTATACTTATCAAAATCCTAAAATATTCAGAAGCTTTGTACAATTCAGATTTTAAAAGATAGCTCAGTTAAGACCGTAGAAAACCAACATCTCATGTCTGTGGCGTTTGAAAACTAAAGTCAACTGAATACAAATTTTGTGGGAAGATGATGAAGTGTTGTAATGATTACCACAAACACTACTGATGTTATACATTGTGGATGTAGTGAAGAAAAAGACGAAGAGGGCTGGCATAACTAAAGAGGATGCTAGAAACTGTGTGAGATACTGGAAGATGAGTCACTCTGGCGACCCCTAAAAGGAGCAGTTGAAAGAAAAAAATGATTTAAATCATTTTCTTTTTCTTACTATGTTGTTGTTGTAATTTTGCTCCCAAGAGCTGACATACTGGTTTAATGATGCTGAAATGTTTCCTGCAGTTTCCATCAGTGTTTCTGTCAAACACTCTCAGATTTTAATAATATAATGTCAAAACTCTAAAACGAATTTCACCCAAATCTGTAAAACTAAAACACATAAAAAGAAACTGAGCAGATTAAAAAATGAAGCAAAGGAAGAAAAATTCCTTCATTAACTTAGCTGATTAACCACAGTCAGTAAATTTATTTACATAGCACTTTTCACAGACATGTAATCACAAAGTACTGTACAACAAAATTGATAAACTATATATTAAAAAAATAAAAAAATACAGTAGAAAATTAAAATAGAGGTAAAACAAAACCAGTTACCAGTACTGTGCAAATGTATTGAGCACCCCTCTTTTCTTTACATTTTACTTTCAAGGAGCCAGAGTTGTAATTTTTGACAGTTGGACAGGTAATCCATTTCTAGGTCACAGCAGCAAGTATAGCAGCAGGTATAAGCAGAGACACCCAGAGTTTAATTTTTCCAGCCACCTCCTCTAGTTTTTCCTAAGGGACACCAATGAGTTCCCAAACCAGCTGAAAGATATAATCTCTCCATTGTTTCTCCTGGGGCCACATCCTGCAGTGCCCAGAACACTTCACACTGGACACTTTCTGGTTATATGCAAAAACCACCTTAAACATCTCCTTTTGATATTTGGGGAGTAGGAGCTCTACTCCGAGACAGAAAAACACGTGAAACGGTCCATTCAGAGTCAATGTCCCTAGCTCATCAGAATGCAGTTAAAGCTCTCAGAGTTGAAGATCTTGTGAACTGGAACCTCTACCAGATGCTTTCAGCACATCTACAGTATGGGTATGCAAGGTCGTTCTGGCATCCTTCCCCACCACTTCCTCCAACTCACCACTAGCTAATGATCAACTGACAACTCATAACCTGACAGTTCAGAACATACAGCTGCAGACCTGACTATATGATTACAAAATTGATCAGCAATCTATGGCTCAGGTGCGATGTGCACTCATAGACACACTTGTTTGAAGATGGTGTTGATTATGAATAAAGTAGGACTATCACAGAAGCCCGACAAAGCACTGCTTGGATTTAGACTGGACAGGCTATTCCCTTCAATCACACCCCTGCAGGTTTTACTTCACTTCTTATGTTGAGTGTTGGGGACCCTAAGTAGCCCAGGTACATGCTGAATAGTTTCTCGGATAGTATTCGGCATGTAAGCACAGACATCAGCCAGGAAACGTTCGCCAACCCAAAGATGCAGGGGAAAAACTGTTTTGTTCTCTGGTCACCACGTCACAATTTATTTTTTTAAAAAGTACAATAAAAAAAGGTTCCAATGCGTCATAATAATAAGCCAAATAAACAATTCTGAGAGTTCTGTACACGTCTCAACCTGAATATGAGGTCACATTTTCCCTTAGTTGTTGCAGTGATTTGGTTTGTCACCAGTGTGGGCTCTATCATCGGCACCACTTGCCATGTCTGACAGCTCTCACTCATTTGTAATCTTTAACTAGTATGAATTCCCATGTGTCGTTTCAGGTTTGCCATCTGACTAAATCTTTTCCCACAGATCGCACAAGAATGTGGCTTCTCACCTGTGTGGATTCTTACATGAGTTTCCAGTGTTGATTTCTGACTGAATCTTTTACCACAGGTGCTACACCGAATGCGGCCTCTCACCTGTATGAATTCTGATGTGAGTTTTCAAGTGTATCATACGACTGAATCTTTTCCCGCAGGTGCTACAAGAATGCGGCTTGTCACCTGTGTGATTTTGCACGTGAGTTTTCAAAGTTATCATGTGACTGAATCTCTTCCCACAGGTGTTGCAAGAATGTGGCTTCTCGCCCGTGTGAATTCTCATGTGTGTTTTCAAGTTTGCCATCTGACTAAATCCTTTTCCACAGATGCTACATGAATGTGGCTTTTCACCTGTGTGTGTTCTCAGATGTTTAGTCAGGTTGGATTTACACTGAAAGGTTTTTCCACAAGTGTCACATTTTACAGACTTTCTACTTGTATCAGTTTTACACTGGCTGTCTAAAGCCTGAGAGTCATTTACTCTGCTAATATGACTTCTGTCTATTTGATGTCTCAACAGATCTGCACATCTAGTCGATCCTGAGTCCACATACTTGCTTTCTTCCTCGTCTCTGCTCTCTGGTTCAGGACAGTTGTGAGAAAGGAGCTGGTCACTGTTTGGTTCACTTTCCTCATAAGTAGAAGTCACCATAAAGGTATCAGTCTCCTCTTTCAGTATAAGGTGCTCTCCCTCTTGACTGGTGTAGAGTTCCTCTGGTTCCTCTTTAATCTCTGGATGCCCTGGGTCTTTTCTGATCAAGACTGGAGTTCCTCTCCGGGATGCAGACCTGCTGGAGGAGACCCTCCTCTTCCTTACATTCATGTTGTTGTGGGATTGCTGAAGGAACAAAAGGGACACAAGAAAAAAGCTTCCTAATGTTATGACAGGAAAACACTAAAAACAGTATGGTATGTCATTCAAAATATTAAACCTGACCTGTTTGCTTCAAAAGTCAATCCTATTATTTCCAGTTTGCATAAGTCAGTTTTGTTTCCAGTTTAGAAGTCAACTGCATGTGATCTTAATGTTCTGGATCTTCAGTCCTGGCTTCAACAACTTGAAAAAGAAAATGCTCAGCAAGTTGATAAAGTAGAATACTTGGAAAACTAAAGCTGACTGAGTTCCCCCTTTGTTTTCTTTGTCTTTGTCCGCTGCCATAAAGAAGCTGCCTTCATGTCATCCATGAACTCACCATCATAACATTGACCTGCTGAGGTGCATTCTGTTATTTTCTTTAGTCAGTTATTACTTTTTAGTGGATCGTTCAATGTGATTTCTAAAATTATATTATATATGGGTTCGTATACAAAGTGTAAACCTGCACGTTGAAAGGAGCGATTTCAGATGGTTCGAGGATGCCTCGTGGGCACCTCCCTTTGCAGGTGTTCTGGTCATGCCCAGAAACCTGCTGGAGACATAAAAATTACTCATCTAGCCCGGGAATGCCAGGCTAGATGATCCAGTTCCACAGGATCCCTCAGTTGGAGAGGAATGTCTGGAAAAGTGTGCTTAGCTTACTGACCCAACTTCGGATAAGTGGATGGATGGAAGAATAGTACTCATCTGTTATGTAGAAAACATAACAAGCAATGGGAAAACAACATAAATTGAATTGCTTGTTTGCTGTATCCCACATTGTAGATGAGTTACCAAACATTTGAATAACACAAAGTCAGTGTTCATTTCACAGAAACAGAATTCAACCTGTCTTGTTCTTACATCTTTCTCTGTCTCTGAATAAACATTCTCACCCTGCAAAATAAAGCAGTGATGCATTTAACTAGCAAATACACCGTGTAGCATGTAAACTTAAGAAAATCAGATATAATGACAGCCCTAAAAAGCAAATATGTCAGGCTCATAGCCTGGGTTTATGCCCCAGTACAGTCCTGCATATAACTAAACAGGAGTAATGTTTAACCACATTAAGATGTGTGGACCTGTGAAAAAAAAGTAGGCTTGCTTGTTAGCACTTATAACATTAGACACACTTGACTAACTAGTCTGACATTTGGGGTATTTTAAATTATTTTATAGTATGTTATAATGATCTCTACCAACCTGATCTATGGTCTATCTAAAGGCCTACGGGTCTTGTTTTGGGAAATGAGCTACATTTGTTGTATTTTTAGTTGTAATGAATGTTTTTGTTTGAAAGCCCTTTTTGTGTATGTTTGGACAAACTGTGTAATTTCTCTCTATAGTTTCATCATTAATGTCCATTTTGTATCTGAGGAAGTTGGTCTTTGGATCAAAGATTTTATTTTTTTGGCTCTTTCTGTGTGAAATACTACCTTTGAATATTTCAAATTTCTGCTCCATGTTAGCTTTTTACTTATTCAAACATGTTTTGTTTCTCAAACCAGACTACATATATTTTCATTAAGTTCATCAGTGTTCATTAAGTGTGCCTATGCCAAAAGGCACACTTCTTATTTGTTTTAATCGCTGCTTTGTAAAAAGCTATCATTTTATTTATTTGTCTTGTGACCTTTTGTTTTCTGTTTGCTTGTCTTATTCGTTCTGTGTTAGTTGTGCATAGCATGTATTGTTTTCTTATCATTTGGTGCATGAATTTTGTTTTGACCCCTTCAACAAAGAGATGCTACAGCTCAAGAGGTTTATCAACATATAATGAATCTGATTGAGGTGTAGAGCTGTGTGATGTCATGTCGTGTAATGAGACTTATGACTATGACTCAAACTAAATGACTAATATTAAGGAAAGAGGTGCGATATATGGTCATCTCCATAGAAGCTTCCAAAATATTATTTATATTTATATTATTTATTATTATTATTTATTACTTTGTAATTTTCCACAGTTTATGTGTACAGGAAGTAAGTATGCAGCCAGTCTGAACCAGTTTGCTCATTGTAGCTCTTTTCATTCAGTCTCAAGGTCGGTCTTTCTTTATCAGGCAGGCTCACTCAATAACTGTCTCTCAGAGTGCAGTTCTTCGTTATCCAGCCTGCACAAAATGCTTTGTGTGTCTGTTCATGCTGGTCCTTCTGCAGCTTTAATGAAAGACTCAAAGACATTGGAAGTGGGCTTTTTCCCCCAGATTTCCTCCACACAGCTGAATCATTTTAGTCTGAGCTAAAGCTGCTGCAAAAGCTTACAGCAAAATTCATAATCATGATTATTTTTGGTCACATAAACCTATTGCAGTTTCACTTATTTAACAGGGTAAATTTTGAAAATAAAACTTACATTTAAGTCGAATCGATTTGTTTGTTTAAAAGAGACGAGAGTGATGGGAGACACAGGGTCGTCTTGCAGGGAGTTTGGCCCTGATTAGGCGGTGATTTTGATCACTAAACACATCTCAAAGGATGAAGATGGGTGGTGAGGAGCAGATGACTCCTGCTTCAGGGCACACAGGGTAAGGGACAGAGAGATCAAGCTGTCAGCCAGCTGTGGCACAAGTTTTGTCTCACATTTTAACCTCAAAAGTGACTTTCTCTGCGCCTTACTCAGTGTTTAATGCTAAAAGTTTACATTTTTGTGTGTGTGTATATATATATATATATATATATATCTGCACCTTGATTTTACTCTATTAGCCTAAAACTGAGCTCTGATCAGGGTCCTGCATGATCATCGCAGTTATACATACCTGTTATGTGTAACTTTGTCTCGGGTTTCCGGCTGATATCCAGCAGTCTGCGCTGACGGCTGATCTCCTCCTCATACTGGACCATCGTTTTTTCAGCCTCAGAGGAGATGTCTTCAGCTGTAGCAGTTAGTCTCTCCCTGATAAAGTCTCTCAAATGCTGAACTGAAGACATTGTTGCTTCAGTAACTGAAATATTTGTCAAACCAAAATCTTCCAGCTAACTGCAGACATATATGTATCACACCTGAAGATAACATCCATCAGAGCCCTTGAGTACTAAAGCTGTGTCCCAATTCAGGGGCTGCATCCTTCTCCGAGGCTGCTTTAATTGAGATCGTCTAGCCTACGACGCGCTGCTCCTGTTGCTTAGCAACCCTGACAGTAGCAGCTGAGAGCCTTTTTTAACAGCATTGCTTGACGGATGTGCAAATGTCAATTGTATCTCATTTATTTAATTTTT
Organism: Mchenga conophoros; assembly: GCF_057382185.1. NCBI lineage: Eukaryota > Metazoa > Chordata > Actinopteri > Cichliformes > Cichlidae > Mchenga > Mchenga conophoros. The sequence goes on from NC_140543.1 coordinate 145,753, forward strand.
ACAGGAGATGTGACGTGCCTTACATTGAGAGAGGACCGCACCCAGGTGCAGTAATTTTAACACTAGGAAACAACAGTTAGGTATGTAGATAAAAGCAGAGTCATTTAAATCTAACTTTATTTAGTTAATAAAGGGATTCTCCTTTCTTTGCTTTATTTTAAACCTGCTCAGGTTAATTTTATTTTTAACAGATTTGGGTGAAATTATTTTTGTCCAGAAGCTCTGACTGTTATGTGTGTGCAGGAGCCAAATGCAGATTCTCAGACAAAGTGAGTCAAAAGAAAATACTTTTAATTTTATAGGTGGAAGTTCAACCTCTCTGGGTACTCCAGCATTCCTCCCACAGTCAAAACATACAATTAGTGGGGTTAGGTTAATTGGTGATTCCAAAATAACCATTCACACAAATGGGTATCTCTCTCTCATGGAACTCATGGTGGGTTCACGCCCTCAGCCCACGCCGATTGGGAACACCTGGGCCTCATTAGACCAGCGGGTATTTAAGAGGGAGAAGGTCTGCTGTTTGACGCTGGATTGTTGTGAAGGCTCTCATTAGTACAAGTCTAGCTTAAGTGTCCCGTGCCGACATATCAGACGTTAAAGTGTGTTTCTGTGTCTCTAGATTCCCCAGACCCGTCCCCGTGTTTCCCCGTGTGGAGAGAGGTCGGCGTGGACGTGTGTGTGATTTCCCTTTTTCCCTGGAACCCCGCCCCTCACGTCTTGTAAATAGCACAATTTCCGCACTGCCTGTAAATACACTTGGTGAAGAAATTGTAAATAAAACTTTCTCTGTTAAATCACAACCCCGGAGTCCTGCGTGTGGATCCTCAGAGCAACTCGTGACAGTCCAGCAAGAACACCACAAAAATTCAGAAGAAAAGCAACAAACAAAATCCCGACTGAAAAACAGACAAGGTCACAAAGAACAAAGGATAACTGAAATTATGTATACTAATACATGTTGTGCTTTTCATACTAATTTATACACATTAGAGCTAATCAGGGGAATAGGGAACGACTGAACACACAGGTGAGGACTCATCAGAATTAATGACGCAGGAAGTAAAACTAAATACAAAGCATAAGAAACAAATGACCATCAAATAAAAGGGGAAGTCAATGACTAACACTTAGACAAGACCCTGACACACTGAAACGTCACATAAAAGAACATGGGGGGGAAGTTGGGAAAAATAACATAAGCAACTTTTTGCAAACTGCTTCTGAGCAACACAAACTGACCTGCATAACTTATTTTTCTTCACTTGGGCACACTGGATGCTGGTAGTTATTCCACTTGCTTTCGATAGTTAAATCTTACTATAATAAACTTTTACTCGTCTATGAAAGGGCCCTAAAGTATGTTAAAGGAACCACCTTCAGAATAAGAAACCTCTAACTGCAAGGCAAAAACTGTAGCAGCTGAACATCCCTATGCTATCAGACCAGGGCCCTGTGCTTCGTACCTCGCTTACTACATCCAAGATCAAATGAAACATCCAAGACCAAAATCATCGCGCTAACTCTGAGCTCGCTATTCCGGTTCCCCGAACACACCTGTTGTTGACGATTAGTATAGCTGGATGAAGTAATGTGAGATCACTGGGTGGCCCAACAGGGGCTACGCATCGATAGTAGAAACACTGATCGGCAACCCTTTGATTGGTCGGCGAAAATGTCGAAGGAGCGCGCTCGGTATTTTTCGGCAGCAGAGCAAGAACTCTTGAGTGAGGGATTTCAGGAGTTTCAGAGTTTAATTAAAACGCAAGGGAACACTGCAAAGGCTGCAAAAGCAAGGAGAGAGGGCTGGCAGGAAGTTGCTGACAAATCAAACTCGTAAGTAATCCAATAATAACAATAATAATGGAGTGGATTTATATAGCGCTTTTCAAGGCACCCAAAGCGCTTTACAATGCCACTATTCATTCACTCTCACATTCACACACTGGTGGAAGCAGCTACGGTTGTAGCCACAGCTGCCCTGGGGCAGACTGACAGAAGCCAGGCTGCCATATTGCGCCATCGGCCCCTCTGGCCAACACCAGTAGGCGGTAGGGTAGATTTATCATATCACACCATATTATCAAATATTATATTACATTATATTATATTATAATATGTTATATTGTATCCCCTTTCACATTAGAGCCACAACAGGACCCACTAGAAACATGGGAACAAGTAAAAGTGAAATATAGGAATATTCTACAGAATGGTAATATTTATCACTTATATTGCTTGTCGTCTCTTGGAAAGAGACCCTGGAATACTCTGTTTGTTCATAACAGCAACCAAGAAAAGGGCAGAGCAAAAAAAAAGACAGGTGGTGGTCCTGCACCCCCTCGTCAACAAGTTGGTTAAGTAAATAATACCCTCACGGGAAAATCGATATCTCTCTATGAGCACACTGTCGCGCTGAGCTAAAGGATCCTGTCTATCCCGCAATATACGCTGAATTCTGAGGACTCTCCTTATCAATCTTGCACCTTCCGCAATGGGTTGCTCGCGTAAACGGACAGGATATGACTGCGACAGACTTCCCAAATCCACCTTCGCTTTTATAGCCGTGGTCTCTCATCTTGATTACACGAAGTAATTTGCAATTACTACTCTGAAATATGAATTACATCTGTAATAATCACATACATGTAATAGAATGTTAATAGTACATTTCCCTTTTTTAGGAAATGACCTGTATGTATCTGTGTGACATCAATAAAAGGATCAAGTGCTGCATTATCTTTAGTTACAGTGATGTTATTTATTTATGGTGAAACAGTGGTGGAATATCGCTGTTGCTTTCGTATGAATGACGCGGGCATACCTGCGTGGCCGCGATCTAATCCTGTTTACATAAAGTAAACCTGCTCCCCAGCAGGTTTACGCTTACGGCTCTGTTGCTATGACAGCAAGTCCCGGATGGGCTTCGGGGAACCGAACGATCCAGGATCACGCGAAATCGTCAACAATCTCATCCAGCTAACTCACTTAGCGCGGTACGAAGCACAGGCCCCTGAAGATGCTTTTAGCTACCTACAATCAGGCACTTGACCTGCCACAAGGACAGAAAGAAAAACAAACAGAGACAGGACTTACTTCATACAGGAGACTTCAAAAACAGAGACGGGATAAGACAGGACATGAAAGGAAACTAAGATCATCTGATTATCATAGAAAAGAAAACTCACTATAATACTCAAAGGACTTAAGAGTTCTCTTAAATCCAAAAGAAAAAAATCACGAGCCACCAAAAATCTTAAGACTCTGGGCCAAACACACTGAACTATGACAGTGAGATGAGCAGTCAGAGACTAATTATTCTTAATCTTTATCCTTTGTCTCCCCATATTCTCCTCCTCTACCTCCACTCCTTCATTTTCTTTGTAAAAGAGGAAGACAGGGAGAAGCCGCTCTCTTCCCCCCCCCCACACACACACACTCTCCCACCTCTGACTCTCCATCATTAGTTACGACCACAGGCGGACCTCTGCAAGAATGTGAAAATAAAAGGTTTTGTTTTGCACTGCATACATTAACATTAAATTCAAAGCTGATTTCAGAAAACACAGTGCATTCTGTAATCATTATGTCAACATTATGTGCAAACAGAAATTTACTTTTACTGCTCAGCCTTGTAAAAGGTGTAACTGTCGCGAACATTTAGAAAGCTTCATATGTTTATGAGGTATTATGTAATATTTACAGAATCAGTTTTACTTTGTGATGCAGTGTTTGAAAAGAATTCCTGGAATCCGAAGCCTTTTCTTACATGTCTGTGTGCGCATTAATTTCTCATTTCATTTATACGATGATGTGTTCAGGTTTGAGGACCTCCTGCGGCTTTTTGGAGACTTTCATTGATTTTAATATAACACTGGGTATGGACCCAATAACAGAGTTAAATTTCTTTATAATGTAAAAGCCAAAGAATAGACCCCAAATTCCAAAGGAAAACACACCCAAACTAACACCAGTCTGATGTCAAGATCCTGGAATGAAGACTTTTGAAAACCCTTCAGCTGGTTCCCACATTAAACAATGAACATAATGACTAATCTCCTCGTCAAGTGTGATCACAGAAACCTTGTTCTGATAACACCCCATTTGCTTTTTGATTTAGAAATAAAAACTGTGATAATGGAAAGCCCATGAAGTGAAGGAGAAACAATAACATACAAAAGCATTAATATACATGTTACATAAAATTTTTGATTTACATTTAGATTTAAGATTTACATTTGGAAAAATATATATGTTTAAAAATGAAAATCATAAAATTATTATGAGCAGTGATAGCCTCCACGACTAAAGAGACACGGGAAGTTTCCCTTCGAAAAACTAGCAAAATTAACTAATAAAATAATCAAGGAAATATAAAATACCTACAACAAAAATAATACCAACTCATGAACAGACAAATCTAGAAGTGTACTAGAAGCAACACTAACAACACTCAATGGGGAGGGCTCCACACAGGAGGCGTCTCTCCTGCCTCTTTAGCTCTGATGGTGTAAGTAAAACATCCACTTCATTGAATGTCATTAGAATTTTTTTCTATTCTTTTTAAAATTTTCCAGTTGGTTCAGGCGTGCCATTCTTGGATCTAAGAAAGCTGATTGATGATGTACACTGGAAAACGATACACGGGAACCACTAAGGGGGTGTGGGGAGGCAATACGCGAGGGAGGTGAAATGCACCCACAGGGCGTCTCTCCTGACTAGGTAATAAAGCATCCACTTCAGTGACTGTCAGTGAGATGTTTGTCCGTTCCTCTCTCAGAATGTCCTGTAGTTTATCTCTGACCTCTGACACAGCTGCTGTCACATCCTCAAAGTAGCTCAGAGGACGGATATTGATGCTGGATGAGTCTGTAGACTCACTGAGTGCTGACAGTGAGGGGTAGTTGTGTAGAAACTGGATGTGATCCTCTGTGTGTGAGAGCTGCTTCAGCTCAGCATCTTTCCTCTTCAGCTCAGTGATCTCCTGCTCCAGCTTCTCCTGAAGCTCTTTGACTCGACTCACTTCAGTTTCCTGCTGGGATCTGATCTGCTGCTTCACATCAGAGCTTCTTTTCTGGATGAGATGGATCAGCTCAGTGAAGATCTTCTCACTGTGCTCCACTGTTTGATCAGCAGACTGATTGATGGCCTCCACCTCCTGTTGAAGCAGCTTCACATCTTTCTCTCTGTCCTGGATTCTCTGCTGGATGTTTTGTCGACTCACCTCCAGCTCTCTCTGCCTCTCAGTCCTTTCTGCTGCAGCTGAGACTGTGTCGTGGCCTTTATGTTCATCCACAGAGCAGAGATAACAGATACTCTGCTGATCAGTACGGCAGAACATCTTCATCACCTCATCATGACGAGAGCAGATGTTCTCCTGGAGCTTCTTGGAGGGCTCCACCAGCTTGTGTTTCTTTAATGGAGCCACATCATAATGAGGCTGAAGGTGTTTCTCACAGTAAGATGCCAGACAGACTAAACAGGACTTGAAGGCTTTCATTTTTCTTCCAGTGCAGACATCACAGGCCACATCTTCAGGTCCAGCATAGCAGTGATCAGCAGGAGCAGCTTGGAGTCCAGTCTTCTTCAGCTCCTCCACTAAAACTGCTAACATGGTGTTTTTCACCAGGACAGGCCTCGCTGTGAAAGTCTGTCTGCACTGAGGGCAGCTGTAGATTTTCTTCTTTTCCTCTTCATCCCAGAAGCTTTACAGTTCATGCAGTAGCTGTGTCCACAGGGAATAGCCACCGGATCCTTCAGTAGATCCAAACAGATCGAACAAGAGAAGGTTTCTCGGTCCAGCTGAACACTTTTCTGCGCCATTTCTCCTCTCAGTGTCAGTGACTGTGTAAGTTTCACTTCCTTATTATAGAAACTGGTCTGATCTGAACAACAAGTGTTGCTGCTGTGAATGGGGCCTGCCAGCTCTAACACACGTTGGTTACACCCATCTTCATAATGTAGATCTAAAGGGGAGGGAACACAGAACGATATGGACAGACAGGAGGTGCTGAGCTAGAGAGCAGGAAGAAGAGGAAGGGTTTTCATGCTGTGATTCATTCCAGAAAGCAGGAAGAGGCTCTGTGTTTAATTGTTTTCTGTTCAAACCTTTAACTAAATAATATAAATGTCAATAACTGGATGCCTCTCTATTCTTTTTGTTAATCTGCTAAATGAATAGTTTGTTTCTTTTAACAATTCAAATAGCAGAAATGAACAGCTGACAGCTTGTCAGACTCAGACTGTAAACCATAGAGACAGTTTATATATACATTTAGTCAGGGCAGTGCAGAGATGTTTAAAGGGGCGGGTGCTCACAGTTAAAAAGGGCACATAGAAGCAGGCTGATGAACAACAACCCACATTCATCAAGAATCTAATATGGAATCACATCACACTACATCACTGTCATCAGGTGGGCACAATGCAAAGCAAACGTAGCCTATTTTTTACCTGATTGGGGGGGGGTTGCTTCTGCTCTTGCTGCTGATAGTGCTGGAGGGCAGGGCTGTGTTGATCTGAGACTGTAGAGATTAAACAGTCCACAGGAGAGAGGGTAGCTGATTAAACAAGTGTTATGAGATAATAATAAAACGCAAAGATTGGTCACGGCGCTTGGAACCATAAGGCAACAAAACTGGGAAATAAACTAAGCTCTGCCTGTGAATCACTCTTTGCCTCTCTTCTTCCTTCCATCTCCTCATCTCATCTATCACATTCCACTTGCTGTCCATCTGAGAACGAGGCACAGTTTGCTATTGAATTCATCTATTATTTAATTATACATTTTAACAACTCTTGCACCTAATCCATAATAAAGCAATGATAGAAAAATGTTATAGAACCAAAACTTTGTGTTTATTATGTCTGTGAAGGTTCTCAGTCATCCAGGTCATCGTAGTCAAATCAGCTTGCAAAGAAAAGCGTCTGGACTTGTTTAAGTTGCTTGAAGACTTTTCACCTCTCATCCGAGAAGCTTCTTCAGTTCTTAGATCAAATGGTGGGGAGTCCCAGATTTAAACCTAGTGGGAGTATCCCCCCACAGAGGGACAAAAGGACCCCCTGATGATCCTCTAATCGCCTGAGCCAAGGTATGAAAGCCAAGGTGGCTTGCCTGTTCCATTTGCCCATTAGTTTGAGATGGAAACCAGATGGTAAGCTGACTTGAGCCCCTAGTTCCTTGCAAAACTCTCTCCAAACCCAGAACGTGAACACATGCTGTGTAAGAATCTGGCTGGTGTTCAGAGCTGATGGGAGCCTAGGCAGAGCAATGAAATGCACAGCTTTGGAGAACCGATCGATGATGGTCAGAATAACTGTTACCTGAGGATGGTGGGAGACCAGTGATGAAGTCCAGTGCGATATGAGACCAGGGGCATCTAGGAACGGGCGAAGGAGGCCAGCAGGAGGTGAAACCTAAACTGGAAAAAACTAACACAACACAGAACTGAAACCTAAAATGGAGATGCAGGGAGACGACACAGAATGATGCAGGAAAAAACACAGATGAACCGGCGAGGAGCACACGAGGACACATAGTATAAATACACACAGGGGGAGACATGGAATGGCAAAGACACAGCTGATCCTAATTGACTACACGAGACAGGGGAAATGTGAACAGAACACACTAACATAAGACATGGACCTTCACAATAAAACAGGAAATGCACAGAGACACGGTACAGACACTAAATAGAGGGGAACACAGAAACCAAACTCTAAGAACTAACTAAGGCTACATTCACACTGCAGGCGAAAGCGCATTAAATCCGATTTTTTTGACCCTATGCGACCCTATATCCGATCATGCTATGACAGTGTGAACGGCACAAATCCAATATTTTCAAATCTGATCTGGGTCACTTTCACATGTGGTACTGAATACTGAATCTGAATATGCAAATTAGGGGAAATTTACATCAAATTAAATGAGTAATGGCTGATTTGATGACCAAAATCAATGATGGTACTTAGAAACACATGACATTACACATTACATTTTCATGCAGTTAGAAGTTTGAACCTGCAGCTTTATTAAATGAACACCTGGTATCCAACAAGAGTTTAGTTTAAACTTTAGGAACAAAAAAGTAAGAACCAACAGAATTAAACAAAGAACCAACAGCACAGGAAAGTTTAATCTTCATGAAAAACACATGCAGTGACTTCAACGTCCACAATAACACAATGTGTTTGGGCTTATGTGTGTCAGTTTCCAGCTTTAATCTTATGTAACAAGACCTCTTTATAGGTCAATAGAGGAATGAAGTCATTGTTGAACTACAGCTTGTGTGTGTGTCACCTCCACAACCTACAACAATAAAATATGATCTTTGAGTAGTGATATGGGAGTAAAATATACCATACTGATGTGAATAGGAGGTCATCTTTTCCCTCGGCTGTTAGGGTACCTGGGTCGTTGACCCAGTGTTTTGTGTTTGTGGTTTTTTGAGTCTTGTTTAATCATTATTCTGTTCTCTGTGTATCTTATGTTTCCTAGTTATCAGAATCAGAATACTTTATTAATCCTTCAGGATTAATAAAGTATTCTGATTTACTTTATTAAATCTTTAATTTATTCAGTATTTGTTGTTTAGGTTGTCTTGGTTAGTATTTGGTCCCGTTCATGTCTTTGTCTCATGTCTTCTCTCGTCCCTTGCTCTCTGTCCTTTTTGCTCTGCTGCAAACAGAAGCAGAGAAAACTGGAGCTTCTGGTCTTGGCCAGATCTCTTTTGAAAAAGACATTTTAAAGTCAATGAGACTTTTTACCAGATAAATAAATAAAGAATATAAAAGTCTTCTACTTTATGATGGAAATGTTCTTCCTGGCTCAAAATGACATCATTTATCTGAATCTGTAGAAGAAGAAACAATCTCGGAAAGTCACTTTACTCTGTGTCTCACTGGATGTTCAAAGTTTTTAACAAAAGAGAAAACGGAACGGTTCGCAGCCGAGTGTGAAGCAGCGGGAATGAGGATCAGCACCTCCAAATCTGAGGCCATGGTTCTCAGCCGGAAAAGGGTAGAGTGCCCTCTCCGGGTCGGGGATGAGTTCCTGCCCCAAGTGGAGGAGTTCAAGTATCTCGGGGTCTTGTTCGCGAGTGATGGGAGAAGGGAGCCGGAGATTGACAGACGGATTGGGGCTGCAGCTGCTGTAATGCGGACGCTGCACCGGTCCGTCGTGGTGAAGAGGGAGCTGAGTGTAAAAGCAAAGCTCTCAATTTACCGGTCGATCTACGTCCCTACCCTCACCTATGGCCACGAGCTGTGGGTAGTGACCGAAAGAACGAGATCGCGGATACAAGCGGCGGAAATGAGCTTCCTCCGAAGGGTGGCTGGCCTCTCCCTTAGAGATAGGGTGAGAAGTTCGGCCATCCGGGAGGGGCTCAGAGTAGAGCAGCTGCTGCTCCACATCGAAAGGAGCCAGCTGAGGTGGTTCGGGCATCTGACAAGGATGCCCCCTGGGCGCCTCCTGGGTGAGGTGTTCCAGGCATGTCCCACCGGGAGGAGGCCCCGGGGAAGACCCAGGACACGCTGGAGAGATTATATCTCTCGGCTGGCCTGGGAACGCCTTGGTATTCCCCCGGATAAGCTGGAGGAGGTGGCTGGGGAGAGGGAGGTCTGGGCCTCTTTGCTTAGGCTGCTGCCCCCGCGACCCGGCCTCGGATAAGCGGTTGAAGATGGATGGATGGATGGAGAAAAAGAGAAGCATTCTTTGATTTTAGTCTGTTAGCCCACAAGCTGAGTCCTGCATGAGTCAGTGTTATTTCACTGACACCATCACAGTTTTACACACCTGTTCTGTATGACTTTGTCTCAGGTTTGCGGTGATATCCAGCACTCTGAGCTGATGGCAGATCTGGTCAGTCCACAGTAGCTTCAACCACTAAATTATCTCTAACACATCACCAAACCAAAGTCTTCCTGCTAAGAGTACATCAAAGGTGAAAAGCGAGCCTAGAATGTCATCATTTCTGCTCTCCTCTTTCTTCTTCTTCTACTTCTGGACCGCACACATCTGTCGCTGCCCTACTCAGGTCGATCTAATGAAAATCAGCCAGAAATAATAATCAGAAATCCAAATGTAGAATTTATAGTTCCCCATTGATGCAATTTGGTTATTAAATTTAAGAAGCAGTCTGTAATGCTCACCCCAGCATAGTTGAAGCAGATCATCAAAGCATGCTGAACACTTTCTACCATTCCACATGTGCATTTTCTATCCAGGTACTCAACAGCACCAAACCATAATTGTGAATCCATGGCTTTGATCTGGTGAAAATCACCCTACCCCTACTGTTCATCTTTACACACAACAGATGGTGTTTCTGTATCTTATGACTGAATGAAAAGTAATGACAACCGTTATTTTCAATCTTCCATTGCTTCTACCTGTTGTTTCTCTGTATTATTGTCGGATCTTTACCTTCGAATAAAGTGCCTTCAATATAAACTGCCTTGAGGTAACTTGTTGTAATTTGGTGTTTTATTAAGAAAATTGAACTATTGTGGCAGAAAAGTTGGATGCAAACCAAGACTAAAAGTCCTCAGGCAGGAGTCATAGCTGGGCTTTAGCATCTGGGTCACCCACTTTACCCAGGGAGCTAAACCAGCATCTCCAACAGGTGATTTGTTTGTCTGGCAGTTTCAGGCTGGGAAAGCTTGTTAAACTTTAACAAAACATTATTTGGCACCAACGTGAATGATTTGGGTCATGTTTATCACGTCTGAGTCAGGGAGCAAAGGTCACCTCCTTTATGCAGGATTTCACCTTATGCCAACAGGGGAAAAAAATCACGAGTTCTTAAACAAGCTGTAGGTCATGTTACTACACACATTTCAATATGTAAGCATTTCATCGTGTTTTAGAGTCTCAGAGTTATTTCAGCCTCATCTTCACATATTTTCAAAAATATTCACATTATCTCCGAGATCCAGTTGTGAAATTTTTTCCCTCAGTGTAACCGATTGCAACACAACAAATGACTGACCAGTGATTAGTGTTTTACAGTGATTACGACAGAAAGCCTGTTTCTGCCACTGCTGCCAAGCATTTGCTCTTTTCAGCTTGTTCAATTGTGGAGGTTTTTACATTCTTTACCTTACAATATAAAGCACCTTGAGGCAACTGTTGTTTTTTGGCACTATATATAAATATAAATGAATTGAACTGGTAGCAACTTTATGAATGAGAAAATGAAAACAAGTGTCAGTCAGCTGGTTCATGTCCAGCAGGTGGGGAGGAATCAGTGAGTCTGTTACTCCAGTTACTTACTGAGAGGTAAAGTTAAAGAAAACGAGTTTCCTTCATCGCACTAAACCTGCCCACTAAACATGACCCTGAATGAACCCATATGTAAAGGACTGTAGGTTTTAAGCAGGCTCAGGTAATGGCAACACAATAGATGAGGAAAGTGGGGGAACTCTGACGACATCTAGTGGACATCTTGAAGATGACGGGTCTGAACAGAGAGCAATGCAGGTCTGTGGAGAAGATTGCAGCACACTGTGAAATATGAACTATGAATAATATCTACATCTGTAATGATGTAATCAAAATAGGCTCCATGTAGTTCAAGTTCTGTTATTGTACTTATGAAGCAAACTGCACACACAGAGTTGGCAAACATTGAGTTTACTTGCATTTAGGCAAAATGATATAAACACTTATCATGAGCCAATATAGCACATTTAACTGCTTTTATTTAGCAGGGATTACACAATACACAAAATTAGTCACAAAAAATTTAATCAAATCTTGCAACATGTTGCTAAGAAGAACCAGGACAACCAGGTCAAAGCCATACTGAAGTACAACCTTCATTAACATAAATCACAAAGAAAAAATATTTAAATAAAAATTGTATACTTGTCTTGAACTTTTTTAAATCTTTAGTCCTGTGTATCAAAACTTATTTATTGGCTGATAAAAAGGAATCACATCATGGTTGTTACAAGGAACAAGTGATGAAAAACTCATTTTCATGTTTGTTTTCTTCTATACTGAAGAAGAAATACAAGTTTCTGTGGTAAATATTAAAAGAGCATCCATGTTCAATAAATATTTGTGTCACCTTTAAAGACCAATAAAAAAAATATCAAACTTAGAGAAACATAAAGTCAGGGCTGGAACAAACAACATAGAGTGCCCTTCACTGCTGTGGACAGGAAATGTACCGTGACTTGGAGCATGAGGTCATTTTCTACCTCGGGTGCTGCAGTGATTTGGTTTGTCACTCAGGTGGATCCTTAGATGAAAATTCAGTCCTGATTTCCAACTGAATCTTTCCCCACAGGAGCTACAAATATATGGTTTCTCACCTGTGTGGATCCTTCTGTGACTTTTCATAGTCGACAAGTCTCTAAACTCTTTCCTACAGACGTTGCAAGAATACGCTTTCTCACCGGTGTGGATTCTCAAATGAGTTTCTAGTCCTGATTTCTTACCAAATCTTTTCCCACAGGTGATGCAAATATATGGCTTCTCGCCTGTGTGGATCCTTACGTGAGTTTCCAATCCTGATTTCCAAATGAATCTTTTCCCACAGGTGCTACAAGAATGTGGCTTCTCACTTGTGTGAACTCTCATGTGTCTCGTCAGGTTGGATTTACACTGAAAAGTTTTTCCACAAGTGTCACAGCTTACAGATTTTTTACTTGTATCAGTTTCACTCCGAGACTTATCTGTTCGGTTTTTGTGACGTCTCCTTTTCTTCAGCTCCGCATTTCTAGTTGATCCCGAGTCCACATGCTGGTTTTCTTCCTGTTCCTCAAGCTCTGGTTCAGGAAAGTTAAGAGCAAGGAGCTGGTCATCGTTTGGTTCTGATTCACTGAGGTCACTTTCCTCAAAACTAGAAGTCACCATAAAACTATTGATCTCCTGCTTCAGTACAATCTCCTCCAGCTCCTGACTGGTGCAGAGTTCCTCCTGTTCCTCTTTAATCTGTGGAGGATCTGGGTCCTCCTGGTCCAGACTTGAGTTCCTCTCCTGCTGATTGGCGACAAACTCCTCCTCCTTACAGGCAGTTTGCTGGTGGAGGTCTAAACGAACAATAAAAAAAATGTAATTATAGAAAAACACTTCTGAGAAGATAAAGTTTTAGTTAAAGTCTGTAATGAGGGCATGTTGCTCACATTTGCAGGTGAAATTAAAAGTGTGTAAAAATGAAGTTATTTGTGCACTCTGATGCAAATGAGAACTTGAGTTCTGACATTTTTCAGCAACATTAAGAGTAAAAAAAACCTTTCAAACAAAAAAGAACTCACTTATTACTGACTGACTGATGATCTATTTTGGAGTTGATCTCGAAACTGATCTACATCTTGATATTTTTCAAAATAATCTTCACTATTGGGGGTGGCTGTAGCTCAGGCGGTAGAGCAGATCATCTACTGATCGGTTCGATTCCCGGCTTCACCTAGTCTGCATTTCAAATATCCTTGGGCAAGATACTAACTCCAAGTTGCCTCAAGTTGCTCTTTGATCTGTGGAATGTGTGTCTGAATGTTGGTAGAAAGCACTAAGAAAAATGTGCTTGTGCGAATGGGAGTGAGTGGGTGAATGCACAAGTTTTGTAAAGCGCTTTGAGTGCTCAAGATTGAGTAGAAAAGCGCTATATAAGAACCAGTCCATTTAAAACTCCCTGTCATGTTTTCACGAATACACATTAAATAGATCTGACTGATACAAACTGTAGGTTTAATATTAATGTTAACACTTCAGAAAAGCGATTACAGTTTTACCGCTGGTCTGTAAATCTTTCTCAGGTTTCCAGATGTTATGCAGCTGTCTGAGCCGCTCTTCCCCGCTCCAGACGACGATGCCTTCATCCTCGTGTTTCACTACAAGCTGTTCTCCCTCTTGACTGATGCAGAGTTCCTCCTGTTCCTCTTTGATCTGTGGGGGATCTGTGTCCTCCTGGTCCAGATTGAAGTTCCTCTCCTGCTTCCAGACCTGCTGGCCAGCCAGATCTTCCTCCTCCTTACACTTCATGTTGATGTGGGACTTGAGGAACAAAGTAAAAAGAAAAAGATTAGACAGGTAAAGGTGCAGCCTCAGTCAGCAGGGCTGTACACTGTGAGCATGTTGCTCACATATGTGAGAGAGGTTTGTACAAATGTTTCAGAAGCACCATGTGACTCCCTCTCTTTGTTGGAAAGTCTTATTAATTCACTTTATAACTATTACTTTGAAGATAAATTTCTACCATCACAAAAATATTATGACCTCTTTAAAAACAAACAACGGCAACTACATGACTTAAATTCCATGTTTAGATGAAGGTAATGGTCAATGCCTTTTGACAGGGGAAAAACCTCCACACAGAAGAATCTTACTTGGCTGAATCATAAATTATTCACCATGATTAAAACTGCAGATGAGCAATAATCTGCATTTTATTTTAGCCAAAGAGGAATGTTTCTGTTTGTCTGTGATCTGACTTTTTCTGCTGGCTCCAAATTTCATTTTATCCTGTGTAAGTTTGTTTCTCTTCCTGTTAACTAGCAAAGTCAAAATCACCTTGATTCATTTAACTTTAATTCAATTATAAATGTAATCATTTTATTGAACAATTCATTTCATTTCAATGAAAAACAATTACTTAAAAGAAAGAGATTAAGTTGGAGAGAGACATGTGGCCATCTTTTAGTGAGTTAGACCCTGATTAAGGGCTATTTTTAAAAGTAAAGCCCATCTCTCAAAGTCCCTGCCGGCCTGCCTCCACCTCGGGAAGTCTGTGGGTGCAGACGGAGGTGAGGAGCACCACAGGCGGCAGAGAACTGTCTGTAGCCCCGGAGTGAGGCGTCGTGAACCGAAGCAGACAGCGAACTGTGGCACAGTGCAGAAAACCGAAGCTTTCCCTCCCTGTTTGGTTTTGATGTGTCTCATGAAAGTCTATTGTTAAAAGTTGACCTTTAAAAAAAACGGACGCACTTGTTTGATTAGCTGCTCTCTGATTTTAGCCTGTTAGCTTACAGACTGAGCTCAGATCGTTCCTGTGTTAGTTCATTGAGAACATCACAGTTTTACATACCTGCTGCGTGACTTCATCTCGGGTCTCCGGCTGATATACAGCAGTCTGAGCCAGTGGCGGATCTCATCATCCTGGACGACTGTTTTTAATGTTTTTAACCACGGAGATTTCTTCTGCATCATCAGTCTCTCATTGTTAAACTCTCCCAGAAACTGAAGACAGTTGTGCCATTTCCGCGCTTCTTGTTCTTCTATTGAGTAGACGGCAGACTACACATGTCCAAGGGTAATACTGTCCTCCTCAGGCCATTGGCATCAAGTCAAAGCCTTAAAGTCTGGTACTTTGCGCATGGTCATTTTTTACGAACAGCAGAATCACAAGACAAAGCGTGCCAATGTTTATACTTTTCACTGTGACTGCCAAATAGATGAAAAAGTAGATGTTAAAAAACAACTTATAGTTTTGTCATTGGGCTGGTAGAAAGCTATGAGTTTCTGTCCCTTTGTCTGACCTTAGAGACTTATTTTAAAAGGAAACATTACAATCCTTTAAAGCAAGTATTTTCACCTCTGTTCCCCCCTCTGTACTTAGCTTTTTTGTTGTCATGTCAGTAATTGTCCAGTTGATGGCTCCCTTGGATCACAAGCCTGTCTCATGAGTCCAAGTGAATATATTCTTAATAAACAGCTTTGAAGAATTTGTGACCAACTTTGTTTAATTCGGAACATCATCATCATGAGTCAAACTCACTCTTGGATCTACAAAATATTGAACAAAAACAAACATCACTGAATCATAAGGTATTTGCTCCAACTCTTAGTCCAGAAACACATGAGTGAACTAGATCAGCTGCTCCTCCAGTTCAGCTGTGGATTTATATCATTATTTATATTTGTAAAGTGGATATGCAGTTTTTCAGTACTAATATAAGCATTTTATATCATTGCTTTATTGACAGATGTTTGGTGTTCAAGGTCAGGCATCAGTTTGAAAAAAAAAAAAAACAAACACACTGAGTTGAACTTGAACTTCCTACTGACAAAAACTAAAATTGGTGCAAAAATAACCAGAAACATATAAGAAGCATCCTGGAGGTGCTGCAGACAAGATAGGACCAATAACATGTCAACAGGAAATCCTTTTTACTAATTTGTTTATTTCTTTTTAGATTTTTACTCTCCATTTTAAGCCATGATGTTTGCTGATACTGTGTTCCTACTGTTTGTTCTCATTAATAGTTCTGTTTTTAACATTCTGTGCTGAAGCTGGAGGAAATGTTTCTACAGTGTCAGATGATACAGCTCCAAACTAAATAAGTGACTAACTAACGATGCTTTAATACACTTTACTATAAATTATGATATAGTGCACTTTCTTAAAATTTCTTATTGCTCTGTAATTAATTGTTTTCTTTATAAATGTACAAATGAGAATAAAATCTGTGTGATAAAGGAAGGTCTGTAGACTTCTCTGTTAAGATCAGTGAAGAGAAACAACAACATACAAATACCTAAGAAAAATATTCAGTAAACATTTAGAAGATAGAGAAGTTTATGTTGTCATGTGGAGAAATTTTTCAAATAAAAATATCCATAAGCATTGATAGTCTCCATGGCTGAACAGACACAGGAAAGAGCTCCACCTATAAAACGTAAAAACATCAAGACAACATGTTGAAGATGTCGAGGTACTGCCCATAATGTTTGACTGACATCTGATTTATGTGCAGCACATAAATACCACAATAATGATGGAGAGAAACTAAAAGGGAACTAAAATACAGATTTAAACTTACAACAATATGAAAGACTTCAGTCTATTTCACTTTAATCAACTCAGCAGTGGCTCCAACCAACAGTCCAGCATAGAGCGGCTGAGTGAATGTGGTCTGGACTCTGTGGAGGAGAGTCATGGTTTCAGAGACGCTGTAGAAGGACAAAATACCTGCTCTGTGATCCAGGTACACTCCTACTCTGGAGGAACGAGGACCTGAGACATGAGTTTGGATGTTGTTGTACCAAAATGTAAAACTGTTATTGTTACAATATAATGACCAAGATTTGTCATATCCAAAAACACATTCATCTCCTTTTCTGCTGATATTCTTGTATGCGACTGCTACACAAACTCCTCCCCCTCTCCACTCCACCTCCCAGTAACAACGTCCAGTCAGACTCTCTCTACTCAGGACCTGACGCCTTTTAGTGAATCTGTCTGGATGATCAGAATAAGACTGTTGTTGATTCATTAATGTTGCTTTTCTGTTCCCCTCTGATAATAACAGCTGTTTGTGTGCTGTGTTTGGATCCAGTGTGATTTCACATGAATATTTTAAGAATCCAGCTCTGGTCTTTGGCTCTGGTTGTGACAGTAAAACATCCACTTCAGTGACTGTCAGTGAGATGTTTGTCCATTCCTCTCTCAGAATGTCCTGTAGTTTATCTCTGACCTCTGACACAGCTGCTGTCACATCCTCAAAGTAGCTCAGAGGACGGATATTGATGCTGGATGAGTCTGTAGACTCACTGAGTGCTGACAGTGAGGGGTAGTTGTGTAGAAACTGGATGTGATCCTCTGTGTGTGAGAGCTGCTTCAGCTCAGCATCTTTCCTCTTCAGCTCAGTGATCTCCTGCTCCAGCTTCTCCTGAAGCTCTTTGACTCGACTCACTTCAGTTTCCTGCTGGGATCTGATCTGCTGCTTCACATCAGAGCTTCTTTTCTGGATGAGATGGATCAGCTCAGTGAAGATCTTCTCACTGTGCTCCACTGTTTGATCAGCAGACTGATTGATGGCCTCCACCTCCTGTTGAAGCAGCTTCACATCTTTCTCTCTGTCCTGGATTCTCTGCTGGATGTTTTGTCGACTCACCTCCAGCTCTCTCTGCCTCTCAGTCCTTTCTGCTGCAGCTGAGACTGTGTCGTGGCCTTTATGTTCATCCACAGAGCAGAGATAACAGATACTCTGCTGATCAGTACGGCAGAACATCTTCATCACCTCATCATGACGAGAGCAGATGTTCTCCTGGAGCTTCTTGGAGGGCTCCACCAGCTTGTGTTTCTTTAATGAAACTGCAACAATATTATGAGTCTGAAGGTGTTTCTCACAGTAAGATGCCTGACAGACTAAACAGGACTTGAAGGCTTTCATTTTTCTTCCAGTGCAGACATCACAGGCCACATCTTCAGGTCCAGCATAGCAGTGATCAGCAGGAGCAGCTTGGAGTCCAGTCTTCTTCAGCTGCTCCACTAAAACTGCTAACATGGTGTTTTTCTCCAGGACAGGCCTCGCTGTGAAAGTCTGTCTGCACTGAGGGCAGCTGTAGATTTTCTTCTTTTCCTCTTCATCCCAGAAGCTTTCAATACACTTCATGCAGTAGCTGTGTCCACAGGGAAGAGCCACCGGATCCTTCAGTAGATCCAAACAGATCGAACAAGAGAAGGTTTCTCGGTCCAGCTGAACTCCTTTCTGCGCCATTTCTCCTCTCAGTGTCAGTGACTGTGTAAGTTTCACTTCCTTATTATAGAAACTGGTCTGATCTGAACAACAAGTGTTGCTGCTGTGAATGGGGCCTGCCAGCTCTAACACACGTTGGTTACACCCATCTTCATAATGTAGATCTAAAGGGGAGGGAACACAGAACGATATGGACAGACAGGAGGTGCTTAGCTAGAGAGCAGGAAGAAGAGGAAGGGTTTTCATGCTGCGATTCATTCCAGAAAGCAGGAAGAGGCTCTGTGTTTAATTGTTTTTTGTTCAAACCTTTAACTAAATAATATAAATGTCAATAACTGGATGCCTCTCTATTCTTTTTGTTAATCTGCTAAATGAATAGTTTGTTTCTTTTAACAATTCAAATAGCAGAAATGAACAGCTGACAGCTTGTCAGACTCAGACTGTAAACCATAGAGACAGTTTATATATACATTTAGTCAGGGCAGTGCAGAGATGTTTAAAGGGGCGGGTGCTCACAGTTAAAAAGGGCACATAGAAGCAGGCTGAAGAACAACAACCCACATTCATCAAGAATCTAATATGGAATCACATCACACTACATCACTGTCATCAGGTGGGCACAATGCAAAGCAAACGTAGCCCATTTTTTACCTGATGGGTACAATGTTGCTGTTTGGGGGGTTGCTTCTGCTCTTGCTGCTGATAGTGCTGGAGGGCAGGGCTGTGTTGATCTGAGACTGTAGAGATTAAACAGTCCACAGGAGAGAGGGTAGCTGATTAAACAAGTGTTATGAGATAATAATAAAACGCAAAGATTGGTCACGGCGCTTGGAACCATAAGGCAACAAAACTGGGAAATAAACTAAGCTCTGCCTGTGAATCACTCTTTGCCTCTCTTCTTCCTTCCATCTCCTCATCTCATCTATCACATTCCACTTGCTGTCCATCTGAGAACGAGGCACAGTTTGCTATTGAATTCATCTATTATTTAATTATACATTTTAACAACTCTTGCACCTAATCCCCTTAGGCAGAGCAATGAAATGCACAGCTTTGGAGAACCGATCGATGATGGTCAGAATAACTGTTACCTGAGGATGGTGGGAGACCAGTGATGAAGTCCAGTGCGATATGAGACCAGGGGCATCTAGGAACGGGCGAAGGAGGCCAGCAGGAGGTGAAACCTAAACTGGAAAAAACTAACACAACACAGAACTGAAACCTAAAATGGAGATGCAGGGAGACGACACAGAATGATGCAGGAAAAAACACAGATGAACCGGCGAGGAGCACACGAGGACACATAGTATAAATACACACAGGGGGAGACATGGAATGGCAAAGACACAGCTGATCCTAATTGACTACACGAGACAGGGGAAATGTGAACAGAACACACTAACATAAGACATGGACCTTCACAATAAAACAGGAAATGCACAGAGACACGGTACAGACACTAAATAGAGGGGAACACAGAAACCAAACTCTAAGAACTAACTAAGGCTACGTTCACACTGCAGGCGAAAGCGCATTAAATCCGATTTTTTTGACCCTATGCGACCCTATATCCGATCATGCTACGACAGTGTGAACGGCACTAATCCAATATTTTCAAATCTGATCTGGGTCACTTTCACATGTGGTACTGAATACTGAATCTGAATATGCAAATTAGGGGAAATTTACATCAAATTAAATGAGTAATGGCTGATTTGATGACCAAAATCAATGATGGTACTTAGAAACACATGACATTACACATTACATTTTCATGCAGTTAGAAGTTTGAACCTGCAGCTTTATTAAATGAACACCTGGTATCCAACAAGAGTTTAGTTTAAACTTTAGGAACAAAAAAGTAAGAACCAACAGAATTAAACAAAGAACCAACAGCACAGGAAAGTTTAATCTTCATGAAAAACACATGCAGTGACTTCAACGTCCACAATAACACAATGTGTTTGGGCTTATGTGTGTCAGTTTCCAGCTTTAATCTTATGTAACAAGACCTCTTTATAGGTCAATAGAGGAATGAAGTCATTGTTGAACTACAGCTTGTGTGTGTGTCACCTCCACAACCTACAACAATAAAATATGATCTTTGAGTAGTGATATGGGAGTAAAATATACCATACTGATGTGAATAGGAGGTCATCTTTTCCCTCGGCTGTTAGGGTACCTGGGCCGTTGACCCAGTGTTTTGTGTTTGGTTTTTTGAGTCTTGTTTAATCATTATTCTGTTCTCTGTGTATCTTATGTTTCCTAGTTATCAGAATCAGAATACTTTATTA
>NC_140543.1:166578-195703 GCF_057382185.1 Mchenga conophoros
AAAATCTTAATGGGTAAAGATCATCATAATTACATATGAAATTATATGTGCAAATTATATGTTCCATTACACTTTTAACAGCACAGATTATACAGCAAACATCAGATTCGTGGATGGAGCCAGAGGCTAAATGACTGTTCAGTCCTCTTTAGGAAACGATCTTCATATGACGACAAACACGACAACAATCAGCTGTCAAACTGTACAAGAAGTTCACAGTAATGTAAAAGAAGTTATATCACTTTATTTTTAAATGTACGCACTCAGGGTCAGGACTGAAGACACTGATCGAGAAAATACTCTAAATATAAATATTCACCTAAACATTCAAAATTATTCAATTGCATGAAAAGAAATATGAACTCTCTACAATACTGGCTTCTGATTGGTTGAAAAAGCAGGTGCTGAACTTCAGAAGAGCTAAACCTGCAAAACTGTGTAAACCCAGAGTGGATGCTGCCCTCTGACCTTTCAGAAGTACGATCTTTTTATGAAGACACAGAGGCAGAGTTATTATTCATCAGTTTAAAGATGATATTCGTTATATGTTCTTCACTCGTTGTCTAGTAAAGTCCAGAGAATGAGACACATGATTTCAAAACATACAGCTGCATGTTAGAGATCACAGAGTTCTTCAGTCTTATGAGAACTCATGGAGACTAAATGTCAGACACATCAACAGTAAATGTCGTTCCTCCCCCCGTCAGTTTGTGTCCTCCACACTTGTTTACACAAACATCTGAGGTTTGAACAGTGTGCAAAACCACATGTTACAAAGCTGCTGAGCTACTGAATACTGGAATATTTCATTCAATATCACCATCTGACCAAAGGACAAACACAGAGAGGATTAGAGCGCCAAACTTTGTTTCAAACTGTTTCCGATTTTAGAGGCAAAAAGCAGAATTTCTACCTGGACAAAGAAATCAAAGCAGGAGAAAAACAAGCTTTTTACATTTATTCAAAGGCATTATGTGAATGTACTCTGAGCCACAGCCTCCTAAAGTAAAGACATTTGATCATCTAAACCAGACAGAGTCATGTTTTCAGCAGTGTCTGTGTCCTCCATATAGACCATGCCATGGTCCACCTAGGGTGACCAGGTGTCTGACTTTATGTGGGACTACACAGCGCTCAGTCCTTGTTTGCCTGTGCCACACACACATTGAGCCAATGTCCAGTTTTTTTATTGACTCTAGTTTCTGTCGATCGCTAGGCCCACAAAAAAACCCTGTACAGGAAGTAGATTTCATCTCTCTGATAAAAGGAGTTCTAATCCCTGATATGAGTCTGACCCAGTAGATGATATTTATATGATCATATTTATGCCTTTGTTGTTTCACAAAGGGTTAAAAACATTCACAGGTTGGACTGTGGTTCTCCTTTTAGCGTCTCTGCTGGAATTTTAACTGTGAACCTCTTAGATCCAAACTTCTGAACTGCTCATCTCACAGAGGACAAAAGGGAAGAACCCCGAATCTCTTCTTCACCTCACTTTTATACCTGCTCACCCTTTTCTCCCCCCTTCCCTCACTGGACGTCACATCTTCACACTTGGGCCAATCAGGTTGTTGACATTTGATCATCTGATGTCCACCCACACCTCATCTCTCTCTCTCTCTCTGACTCACAAGATTTAACACAAAGTTTAAACTTTAAAATCACTTCATTACATTTTCTTTGTTATTCTTAACACAGAAAATTCACATTCAAAAACTTAACACAGAATAAAACAGAGTAGCCAGTAGTGGGACATGGTTCCAGCAACTCTGATGGTGACGGCCCGTTTGAAGCTGAAGCTCCGGCACGTGTGTCAAAAAATCAACACACTGCTTCAGAAACGCTGTGCTGAGGCTTGGTTTGACTGAACAGAGTCACGTGATCAATGACGTCTGAAGCTTCATTCAGCACGTCACTGCTTCAGTACCTGATTCAATGATTTATAAGGAATTGAATCATTGGTGGGATTTGTGCTGTGTTTTGGTGATTTTGTGAGAGCGAATCAGTGTGTGACATAATTATAGACATGGAGCCAGGAAGAGAGGACGCTCTGCCTGTTCCTCAATAAAAACCAGTTCCTCAGCATTTCTGCTCCCAGGTCTAAAATGTACATAAGAAATATGATGTACACATAATTATAATGATATAACTTATAGTATATTATTTATAAACGTACCAGTCTGCTGGTTAATTACATAATCAGGTGGAGGCAGTGACCTCACAACCTCCTATAAGCTTTAAGTTAAGGTTACTTTATTTATACCCACAGGTAAATTTGCTTTACAGAACAATGATAGCATTTGGCCTCCCTTCACAAACACACACACCTAATGAAACCTGACAAAACACATATTTTAATTAAACAAAGTGAATCAAATCAAAAACAATTCTTATTGAGTTCAGTGACAGCAGCAGGACAAAGCTGTTTTTATAATGCTTTGTCCTGCATCTTGGAACTAGAAACCTCCGTCCTGAAGAAAGAAGCTAAATCCACCCCGTAGAGGATGGGAACCATTTTTAAGGATTGATTAAGCCATCTGTGGTACCTGTTTAGAGTACAGGGAGTCTAAACAGGCCTGTGACTCATCTATCAGACGACTGGACCATCTCACTCACTAATTCAGTCAATTTTTCTCTGTGACAGAGGTCTGACTGAACCATGGCACCAAACAAAAAGATAAAACAGACTCAATAAAAGAACAAGAAAACAAAGTTCAAATCTTTCGCTCAATGTGGAAATGAGCAAGTTTCCTGAGGCAGTAAAGGCACTGGTGACCCTTTTTACAGACCGATTTGCAATAAAAGTTCAGTTTTTCATTGATTATGGTCCCAAGATATTTATATGATTGCACTTGCTCTATTTTCTGACCTTTAATTAAAGTGACTCTGTGCCCATTTAGTTGTTTCCTAAAATCAATAACCATATCTTTTGTTTTAGATATGTTCAATTGGAGATAAGACTCCTCCCACCACTGAACAAACTAATCAATGATTGGACTATGGTGAGTTTCACCCTCTTTCAGTAAGCTGACAATAACAAAGTCATCTGTAAATTTAATGATGGCCCTGTTTTCATATCTGCTCTGACACGTGTTTGTAAAGAGAATGAATAATAAGGGCGATAAGAGACACCCTGGAGGAGAAGCTGTGGAGGAGGACACTGGGTCAGACAGAACCCCATTTATTCTCACTCTTTGTGACCTGTCAGTTAAAAGATCTAAAATCCAGCAAACCAGGTTTTTCCTGATTTCAAACTCTTCTAAAAGTCTTTTCATTAAAATATGGGGCTGTATTGTATTAAAAGCTGAAGAAAAATCAATGAAAAGAAGTCTTGCAAAAGTCCCTTTACTCTCTACATGTTTAAGAATCAGATTTAGTCCAAAGCGCGTCCTGCACTCCTCTGTTGGGCCTGTACGCAAACTGCATTGGATCCAGCTGATATTCAATCTCTTCCATAATCACATTTCTGATGATGTTTTCAAAGACTTTCATGACAACTCAGGTGAGGCAACAGGCCTGAAGTCATTCAGGACGTTTGGACGACTAGATTTAGGGACATGAACGACGACAGCTTCCTTCCAAAGCGAGGGCACATTTTGTATTTGAAAGGGTTTATTAAAAATAAGCTGAAATTTAGGACTGAGCTCTTTAGCACAAGATTTAATTAGGCGGCACTAATGTTATCAGGGTCCTGGCTCTTGTTCACATTAACTGTATGAAAGGCCTTTTGGACATCGCTGAGTTCAGTGATGAAGTGTTGAGTATCTTTCAGTTTCTGTTTCAGTTCAGAAGAACTAAAACGAGCATCAAGCATATTCAAATCTCTGTCTGACTTAAAACCGTCTACAATGATCTGACTGCTGCTCTGGGGATTTTGAAACCCTGATATGGTTTTCATACAAGTCCAGGCAGACCCAAAACGTTTTGCAGCAAATTTTCTTTCAAGAAGGTTTTTGTAGATCTGTTTTGCTTTCAAGAGCTCGATTTTCAAGTCTTTGGTGACTGCCTGAAAGTCAGTAACAGCCCCCTCTTTAAAAGCCTGTCTCTTTTTCCTTAAACAGGATTTGATGCATTTGGTGACCCATGGCTTATTGTTAGGGTACACTTTAGCATGCTTAAGGGGTATAATCATGTCTTTACAAAACCTGCATATGAGCTAACATCCACCAAAGCATCAAGACTGAATAAAAACTTCCCAATCTGTAAATTTAAAACATTCCTGCAAGGTAAGCACAGATTCTTCTGACCACATGATTGATTGATGATAACATAATTTTTTCACCCCCCAAAAATTCATGTTCAAAGCAACATATCAGCCCGATATCACACAGAACTGTCACATGACATCAAACACGAGCTGTCAGCTCTGCAGAGTGGGCAATCATAATGAAGCAGTTCATTATAAGCTGCAGACTCAAGCTGCTCTTCATATATTTGTCCACCAGATGTCACCAAAGAGGACTGTGATGAAAGCTTCGAGTAATGAACCGTTTTTCATTACAAGCTTGGCCAACTGACTACAATCTACAATAAACTAATATGGCTTTTCAATCCTCTCTTCAATCACTTGGTACCACCAGGAACCTTTAAATGGGCACTCAAGCTGCCTGGAGACTGTTTTGTCGTGCACATCAGAGAAACCACAGGTAAGACAATCTTATCCAAAAGGTCAGTGTAACAGTATTGTTTTCCACCAGCTTAACCAAACTTCCCACACTAACTGGAATTTCTTTTCCCAGGCAAACATTAAACAGCAGCAGCTGGAAAACTGGAAAACCTAAAGCCAAATAATCAATAAAACATAACAAACTTTTGTATGAGTGAGTATTGATAAACTGAGCAGAATTAAACCTCAGTGAAACCACATATAAGTTCTGGTAACTGGCACATATTTATGTTTAATATGTTGTTTTATATTTTGATCAGTTTCAGGTGTTTGTGCGACTGTGTTAACCATCAGTAAAACCACATATAAATCACACTTGTGTGTTTAACAATTACAACACTTGATGCTGTTTTTCTGATTCAGGATTATGTGTGTGATGAGTTGGCCACACAGTTCTTATCTTTCTGCTTCAGACACACACAAAACTGCCGAGGTTGAAGCTGGCTTCAGTCTCTTTCTACCCCAGGTCTCACCACATTTCCAAAATGTAAACTCTGAGTCTCATAAGAAATGTGGTTCAAAAAGATGTGCTGATCTATGAATGCATCCTTACTGAAAGCTAAAGATGTCCAGCAGACAAAAACAGCAGCTGAATGAACAGTTATCATGAGCGAGTGTACAAACACTATCACAGGAAATAACAGAAATAAACTGTAGTTTCCATTTATACCTGTAGTATTTTTTCAGCTCCATGTCATCTTCCAATATGTCAAAATATGATTTCATTGTATCTTAAACAAATACAAACTTCTTTCTTTTCCCAGAATTTAGACAAATGAACAAAAAATAAATGATTATTTATTTAGGTATTAAAATAGGAAAAATCAGTTTAAATTAGAGCACCATTAAAACAAGAAATTAGCACAGAAATGCCAAAAGACAAAAACAGAACAATAAAGTGTCTTTAAAACTGATTCAAAAACAGTTGTAGGAGCAGTTTTATGAACCATGTTCTGTTAATACAGGGAGTGCAGAATTATTAGGCAAATGAGTATTTTGTCCACATCATCCTCTTCATGCATGTTGTCTTACTCCAAGCTGTATAGGCTCGAAAGCCTACTACCAATTAAGCATATTAGGTGATGTGCATCTCTGTAATGAGAAGGGGTGTGGTCTAATGACATCAACACCCTATATCAGGTGTGCATAATTATTAGGCAATGTCCTTTCCTTTGCAAAATGGGTCAAAAGAAGGACTTGACAGGCTCAGAAAAGTCAAAAATAGTGAGATATCTTGCAGAGGGATACAGCAGTCTCAAAATTGCAAAGCTTCTGAAGCGTGATCATCGAACAATCAAGCGTTTCATTCAAAATAGTCAACAGGGTCGCAAGAAGCGTGTGGAAAAACCAAGGCGCAAAATAACTGCCCAAGAAGAAGATTCAAAATTCAAGAAGCTTCTTCAGTTCTCTGAAGAAATTCTGAACTGAAGAAGCTTCTCAGATGAGAGGTGAAACATCTTCAAGAAACTTAAAGAAGTCCAGATGCTTTTCTTTCCAAGCTCCTTAGACTGTAGTTAAACTTCACACACTGGACTTGTCAGTCACACATCCTTCGCCAGTAGGCATTCCCAGAATGATCTTTCCCCTTCTGACGCTTAGAATGACCAAATATGTGCAAAATGGACAATTCAACATGCCACCATGTCAGTCTTTTATTAAATATGACATGAAACAAATGACTGAGCCATTAAATTTGTCACAAAGGTGTTCACCTAATTCCAGGCAAATGGAATAGACTTCTATGGGACCATAAGTCTTTTTGCACTTTGACATTTGTTTTACTTCTCAGATCTGTAACCTATAACTTTTATACTGTATGTGTTTTGATCATAGGAGTCTACGGGGACTTACTTACTTTTAGCACGTTTAGCAGTTGATGTTGGCTTCTTTTTCAGTACTGGAGCTTCCTGCTCATTGAAGACTTTTCTAAAAGGAAATGCTTAATCCAAAATGGCGTTTTAAGGGCTTGGATTAATGTCAATTTCAGCAAATATTCTTTCTTATGTTAAAAGAACATGGATATCTGTCAGTGATAACTTCTGACTTTATAACTCAAATTTTAAGAGAGAGCTTCACTGCTAAGCTCTCATCTGTGTGGGTGTCACGGTTCGCTTGAGGACTCACACGCAGGACTCAGAGGCACAGTCAGTATTTATTACAGTTCCACCAGGTGTATATACAAACAGTGCAGGGGATAGTGCTATATACAAAGCGGTGACAGGGAAAAGGCTCCGGGGAAATCCAGGTAGGGAAAAGACACTTGCTCCTCTCCAAACACTCACACAAAAAGGGAATCCGCTCGGGGAATGCAGAGTCGGGTCCAGGGGATCTATGTACAGAAGGAAACACACGTTAGAGGTTTTGCACAGGGACGCAAAAGAGAACTTGCTCAGAGCCGGGCTGCACTGACGCGAGTCACACACAACGATCCAGCGATGAGTAGAAGCCACTCCCTGGCTTAAATGCTGGCTGCACTGATGAGGCCCAGGTGTTTCCTCTTCAGAGGGGCGTGGCCCGAGGGCGTGAACCCACCATGAGTTCCGCCCTGGCGAGAGATCGAACACTACTAGTCAGCGGCCTGCTGATCCCCTGGCCGTGACAGTGGGGTTCAAATCCCTTATTCAGATTAAGATTTTATGTGACATTACATTGGCAAAAATTAAATTTACTTGAGTAATGTGAGTATTGGAGTAAGTACTTGAGTAATTTTTGAATAACTTTAATTTTGTAATGTGCATATTTTATGAATAATGATGTTTCAGTACTTTAATCTACTGAATAAGTAAGAATTAGACTTAATAATCTTTTTACTTTAAAAAGGGAAATTGTGTAAAATCTTTTATTCTCCAGAATGCACATAATAAAAATGTTTTGGGGAATGTATATGCTTTTTAAAAACCAATTGCTTCTTACCTGATGCATGCTATAACTTTAAGCAAAACTGAACTAAAATGTGTTAACAAGCTTACCAAATAAGAAATGTTTTGTGAATTTTCTTTGCAGAGCGCCTGGAAAGCCGGCTGTTATCAAAGCCCACGTGCCCTAAAAAGGAGGGCGCGCTGGCCAGTAATGAGTTCATCACTAAGTTTAAGATAAGAGTTGATCAGAATAGAGGCGATGATGAAAGTCTGGAGCATCAGTTGGAGGCTGCCAACCTGTCTGATGAATCGTTCGAGGCCCAGACAGAAGTCAACGGACAAATATGATCACAGACATTTTAAAAACGCCAGTTGAGAGTTAAGGGGGAAAAATATTGTAATAATTGCACACTAAGCTATAAAGTGATGGCAGCGAGCACAGTGTTGCAGGATTTAATTAAAAACACATCTGACTAAGACCAACTGAAATTTAGAGTTGTGTATAATAAAGTTTATTCATGATTAATAAAACAAATCTGTAATATTTTTCTTTCTCTTTTGTCCATTTGAATCTCGCTACAGCTTAAATAAAAGAAAAGAATGTGTTTTGAATAAATTAAACTCTATTCTCTCTTTTTCTTTCTTTCTTTTTTTCTTGGTGGGTTTTCATTTGCAATCAAACGCAACATTATACAATTATATAGTATAGTAAGAAATATCCTTTAACTTAATTTAGTATTTGTTTTTTCATTTTTGTTTTTATTGTTTCCCCTTCAGTTTGTGCTTATAACATGTTCTAATCTGACATATTATGCAGTAAATTATTTTTGCAATAACTTAACAGGCCATTGTGGGAGCCAACATTCACTTATCAAAGACATATTTGTATATTCTGTGGGCTGCTTTATGGTTGTGTCATTTAGAAACATAAGCCACAACAGACTTCCACCAGAGAATACTTAAAAATGTATTTTATGTAAAGATATTTTAATTAACTACTATATTAAGAGAGAACCTGTTGTTACATGGATTAATTGTACAAACTGTAGAGAAATAAGTTTAAGCGTGCAACTTTTTATTCATTTTTAACTGTATTAATGTTTTTATGTTGATACAGCCGCCTCATATCTGTTTCCTCAGTGTTTTTTAAACCATGTACTCCATCTATGAGTAAGAACATGAATAAATTCCTTTCCAAATTTGTAGTTCTTTTTTCCAACTGTTTTGAGTATATATGTAACATTTCTTTACACACAAATGCAGGTATTCTTTTGCACCAAGACGTTAAAGAAGTGCTAAGAAAAAATGAAAATACTACGTTGCAACCTGTGTGTGTATATATATCTGTATCTATATAGATATATATGTGTATTCGTACCCTTTTTCATCATCTAGTTTCCTGTGCCAGATCTTCTACTGATCCACTGAGGCAGACATGTAAAAAAAAACATGAACTAAAGCATATTTCTGTATATAAACAGGACTTTAAATCTTTATCAACAGCTACTTTAGAGGAAATTCTTCAATAAACTGCAACCAAAGGCTCAACTCAGAGGACAAAATCCAACCTGTTATAAATAGTGTGACAGCAAACTTTCTCTTGTGTAAAGTTACAAATAGGAGTAATTATCCACAGGAGCTTTTATACATAATGAAGTTATAATTCGTCCTGTAGAAATTGTACATTTAAGCTATATAGTTCCCGCTGTGATAACTCTGCTATGAATGCCTCTTATTAACTTTTATGCTTTTACAACCCACTATGAGCAAACACTCAGCAACAGTGGGAAGGAAGAACTCCCTTCTTGAAGGAAAAAACCTCTGGTAGAACCAGGAAATCTGTCTAAACTAGTTGGGGGTTAGAGCAACAGATGCAAGTCTTCAGATCATTTGCAGTGTGACTGTCTTTGTGCACACTTTAACCTCATTCAGTTTTCTTATTTGTCAAAATGCACCATGGGTAAAAACAAAACAAAACAAAATAGTAATGAAGGAGAATCCTCAGCAAAGATGAATTAAACAAGTTTTATTTTGATCAAATTTTACTTTAAGTAAAACACATCTTTATTTGATGACTTTAATGTCATCAAATAAAGACAGTTTTGATGGAGCTCCTGACCCAGCCCAAGCTCTCTATGAAGACGAGGAAAAACTCCCCAGGGGGCCAGATCGATGGGAAGAAACCTCGGGAAAGCCCATTCAAAGAGAGATCCCCTTTCCTGGGATGGCTGGGGGGGTTACAGGAACTCCAAAAAAGCTAAATTTTTATTTATTTATTTTTTAAGATTGACCCATTCTATCTACTCCTGTCCAACAGAAAAAAGGAAGGAAGTTACTACAACGTATCATACTTATATGATGAGGTGTGAATTGTGTGTTTGTGTGTGTTATCTTAGCCAGGGGTGAAGCTGGAGCTCCTCCAGTGTTGGGCGCTTCTCCGGGACTAAAGCTAAACATGCGTCCAAGAAATCCCGGCATTCTTGAAAGAAAGAAAAGATCAAAAAGATGAAGATGATAGTTCTAGTGATCCAAGGCATCAGTGAATCTGGAAGTGTGAAGTTTTCTTACCTGTGGACAGACGCTTTTTGATGCTCAGTTTCTTTGTGAGGAACCTCGCGGTACTAAAGTATCGTGCATGAAGCGCTTCATACAACACCACTCCCATTTGCCACACCGTGGTGGGTCCACACCTGTAGCAGCTCCTAATGTACCACTCGGGAGGGATGTGAAGAGGAGTGCCTAACAAACAGACACAATTGCAATTTCTTCTAAAACAAAAGACACAAATTGTTACATCTGTGAAAAGCAGGAGCAGAATATGTTACCATAGAAGACGCGATACAGAGATCGCTGCTTAACAAAGCAGCTCAGTCCAAAGTCAATGATGCGAACTCGAGGCACATCTGAGCCGGTCTCAATCAGAATGTTTGGTCCCTTGATGTCCCGATGAAAGATGTGTTTATCCTCAAGTTCCTTTACAGCATCAACTAGTTGCTTCAGAATGACCTGGAAAAGATGAAAAACACAATAATGAGTTAATGCTTTTCTGCCTTGATTGAATGCTGTACAGTCTAAGGCTCTCCCAGTCAACCTACCTTGGCCTTGTCCTCTGTTAAAGTTCTTCCATGTTCTGCTTTGTATTTTTGCAGGTCCACAGCGGGTACAGGTCTCTCCAGCACCAGGATCAGCTCTTTGCCAAGGTCGAACCACTCCAGCAAGGACACAGGTGCAGATATTCCCACTGACCCTTCTGCTTCACCTGCAAGTTTAACCATAATGGCCACTTCCACTGAGAGCTTCTTCCCGCTTTCATCCTGAAATGTTACAACAAAGTGGATGATGAGGAACGCCGCATTCAATCCAGTAATGTAAAACTGATTCAAGTGTTGGACGCTTACCGCCACTTTGCAGTAGACTTTATTTTTGGGAATGTGTTTGATGGCAACCTAGAAGACACAGAGCACTGGTGAGCATTTCCTCAGTATGACATAATGAAAGGTGGAAACACAGCAGACGTCTCAGTTTACGATATTATCCATTATCTGCGTTACTGCCTGTCTTACTACCATCATCTGAACACTTACTGGAAAACGATCTTCTATCCGGTAGCCAGCAAACACTGCTCCGCAGCCTCCTTCTCCGAGCTGGTGCTCCTCCACATATCTGGCTTGGAATTCACCTGAACAGACAAAACAACAAATCTTGTTTTATTACAGCTGTGACACAAATTACTCTCCTCTGTAGCATAAATGTTCCTTTTGCCCTTCCCCTGAATATAAAACCCAAGCTGCTTGCTACTTACGTTTTTGGTCTGCCACTGATTTTTTGTCCTGGTCCACATTCCTTTTTTTTTTCTTGGGTGACTCTCTGTTGTCTCCCGTGGCCTTTCTTTTGCCATGTTTTGCGCACACCTGTTTGTTGTTCAAGTCTGGAGATGTGGAAAACACCAAAAGCACATCAGCTCACTGGATGATAGACACAAACACTAAACACTAATATCTTAAACCTAGCAACCACACTTAATCTACCCCCTTATTCAACTAATTAGCCTACCTTTACCAGAGTCCAACAAGGAGGATGCTTGCTCCTTGTCACCGCTCATATGGTGGAGAAGTTTAGCCTTCTTTGCTTTCTTTGTTGTGCCCTCTTCATCTTGCACAACCTTGCGCTTCACTCCTTTCACCACATCTGAGCTGGTGGAAGGAGCAGCCTGCTCAGCGACCCTCCTCCTTTTTATTGGGGTCTTCTTTTCAGGACTGGCCTTTCTTTTAGCAGTCCTGCTCTTACAATCTATAAACAACAACAACACAGTGGTGAAAAAGAGTCCCCGACATCAGGACTGGAAGCAGTTTGGCAAAGAATTTGAAATTGCTTTTGCTTAAATTATCACAAGTTTATTCTTGGGATAAAAAAACTGACCAGTGCGAATTGATACTAGGTTTACTAAGTCTTAGATCTTGATGACACTTGTTGCTCTGTTTTCACTGCTCAGTCCAAGAATAAACCTGTCACATTATTTTACCAAAAGACAAAGTGCCCCAGTAACCTTTCTTTGATTAGACATCTTGTATTAAAGCTATTTTCAATCAAACATATGATTCAATTGCTCTAAAAACGATTCACACAGTGTCAACGTTTCTAGGATTTGGATTTTACCAGGATTTGATTTTATTATTTTACTTACCTTGATCTCCTGGATCTTTCTTATCTGCCTCAGTCGTAACTTTTCTTGTTTCCTTTTTCATTTTAATTTTTTGAGAACTTTTAAAATAGAAAATGTCACCTTAATGAGTGAATAGTCCTTCAAATGTCTGGATGCTTGACTTTTCTAACTAAGCTGTATAAGTCAGTTCTGTAAGTGAGCTTTAAAAGTAAACTCCGGAGACTATGGCAACACAACATAAGAAGCTTGCCTTTTAGTGACATCACTGACTGCCAGTAAAAGTGTTCCAAGTAGTTTAAAGAAAAACACTCTGGCAGACAAAGCCATAATATTTCATATAATTCAGTAATTTCACATTAAACTTTCTTTCATTATCCTTTCATTATTTGTTTAAAGACTTGATGTGTGGATGCTACTATGAAGACTTCTAGTTGAGCAAACACTAATAAACACTGACTAGTTTATCTGAGATAAAATATAACTGACTGCAGCCTTTATTCCATGTGTTTTGTCTGTGAATGCCCCCATGTACACATGTAACCTCCACCCACTGCAACACCAATAATGTCCCGGGGCAAAGCGGGGTTTGGTGAACCAGGAGCTGTGCGCAGCCCGTGTCCACCAAAGCCTGGTGTATACCCCCTTGACACCTTATTAGAATGCTGTACCTCCATGACTGCCTGGCATGCTCTGCTCCTTCTGCCTTGGCAATCAGATGATCCTCAGCCAGGGTGGCTTGCTGGTCAATGGCAGGGAACCCCTCGGGTGGGCCACTTTGTCCAGCAAACCAATGACTGTAGAAAACATGGATGATCTAACAGTTCTCCAAAAGTACATAAAGTACTTACCTAAAAAGCAGTTAATGTCATGTTGCATTTATTTATTGTTATTACATTGTTTTACAGCAGCTAATTAAAAACCATCATCTTAACTACATGTTTTGTTTTTTTGTTCTTTGTTGTTGTTGTTGTTGTTTTGCAGTTGTCCTGTAGGTGATGGTGTAGCACAGAGACTGAACTAGTGGCTAGCTAACATAAGAAGGATGTACTTGAAACTTTCATCTCATCTTTGCAGCGTTCACTTTGAAGAGAATGTCTTTACCAAGGACTCACAGGTTAAGTAACTTTACAATTGTCATATTACAATATATAATTTTAGAGCATGATTACAGCTCTGCCATCTTGATTGAAAATTAAATACATCTGGAATACGAACAGCTGATCGGATCGGCAAAGCGTGTTTCTGGAATATTATGTTTTTGTTACTGCAAGCGCTTTTTATGCAATTTTTGCAAAGCTGTATGTGGAAGGAAACTGTGACCTAGGACAAGCTGATGGCATAAGATGTAAGTACAACTCCTCTGGTTTCATATGCAAAAAAATTATTGCGCTAGCTTACGCGGTTCCCGGTTCTACAGGGATTTAAAAATAGTTACGCAAAACAGAGCGTGCCCGCTCCGACCGGCTTTAAAGAGTTAAACATGTAACAATCGAATTGCATCTTTCCATTGCCAGCCATCTCATTTTGTACAAATCCAGTCAACTCTTCCAAGTTTGTGTATTTTTTAAACCCTTACAAGAATTGAAATGTGTCCCAAATATCTGTATCCCATCAGAGGCAAGTTTCTTAAAGGAGAGGTAGTAGCTGCTCCACCATAGGACCAGTAGGACCTCCAGCACACAATGAACACTTAATTAACATTAACACATTTATTAAAACACAATTTTAAACAATAACCCTTTTCTTTTAGTGTGTTTCAATTTGTTCCTACCGCTCCATTGGAACAGTGTACTATCCAGTAACAGCATCCAGCTGGCAGAAGCATACACCTGCAGCAAGGAGAATCTACCAGGCAGGATAGCGCAGCGGAGTCATCAGATGAGGATGATCATGAAGTGGTTCATCCAGCAGGAACAAGATACCAAAAGGGGAGGGAAAAAACACAGAAAGCATAGTCATGACTAACTCAGTGTCACTAACAGCTCATCTAGCAGTCTTAACATCATAAAGGTACAGGCTGGTCCATATAAAAAATATTAACAGAAAAAATAAATGCTGTTAACCAAATTTTCTTAGGCAAAAGCACATAATCTTGATATTTGACCTTGTATCAGCCGCCATATTGGAAAGGTAGCCAGGTTTCCTTAGCTGCTAGCTTGCTAACAGTCTGCTATCCAGCCCGGTAATAACTTCATTCACATATTTTAGAACATTTAGCTTTCTTCCTTAACAAAAACATCGCAGTTGTGGATTTGAATCTCGCTGCAGCATAATAAGACCCAGAACATTCAATTTGAACATGTGCTGCAAGCTAACTCCCCAGAGGAGTTCATGCAATGGCCAATGCCTGTCGGATTCGGCTCATGACTTCTCTGTCTAACAACACATTAAAACATCAGTTTCAAGTACAAATGTTTCATAAACTTATCTACAGCGGCTCATATTAAATGTACCCAAGTTTCCAGCTGGCAGTGGGCACAAGAACAACACTCCTCATCAGATCAAGGGAGGAAAAGAAAATTCTAGAGCTGAGCTGGGTGGCTGCTATGTAGGGTTGCCAACTCCCTGAAAAATAAATAAGAGACACCTCGTGGCCAGGGCCGGGCAACCCAGTTCACCCTTCCCAGTGTGGTGAATTTTGTAGCCCTTTTTTTGTGTGTGAAATTATTTTTTAACCATTTGACTTGAATTTGATTTAAGCAGATGCATATTCTTTGTGATATGACCATATGGGAAACAAATGATCATTTAGCCATTTATTTTTAGCTCAAAATGACAACATTAACACAGTAAAACAGGTCTCTTTCTTAAACAGAAGCCTGTCATGCTTAACTTTTGAGAATATAAGTAAATCTTTCTTTAAAAGAACTCTGTCCTGCTTAACTTAAAATTATATAAATTAATAGAAAACAATAGAACGAAAAATATTCTTGTAACAGTGCACATAGAGTGCATTTAGTACAATTGGCTTCAGTTGAGGTATTATTTCAGCTTTTCTAATGCTAATCAGCTGCTCCTGTTTGTAAACCCACTTGTTCCCATGATTACGCATCATAACTCATCATCATCATTAATCTATGTATTACTTTTATGTATTAGTCATCTATTTGTTGTAATCATCTATCCTTGCAGTTGTTTATTACACAAAATAAATTATATTATCACACTTCTGGCCACATAGCGCTGATATTCACTGCACATGCCCATATTAACCTTAACCAGAGGGTTAAAAAAAACAAACAAACCAGTGTTTACATACCATATCTGCTTCTGCCGTGGCCTGGTGGACAAAAAGTTGGTTAAGGGTTCCCCGAGCTTTCACGCCCCTAATGTTCTTCATGTGCCCACCACTAGAAGCATGCCTATGGAAAAAGTGCGCCGGCACACAGTGCAGTGCGCTTTATAGGTGTTATCGTGCATTTTCCCAGCCAGGTGTTTTCCTTTTCCCATTCCTCCCTGTACTTTTGCAGCCTTTTTTTCTTTGTCTGAACAAACAAACATTGCTGCTCTAATGCTGGGCTTACACTGTGCGATTTTTGGCCCAGTTTGAGCCGATTTTTGAGTCGTGCGACCGATTTGGTGATCGGCCCGATTTGGGCCTTCATCGTGCATCGTGTAGTATACGTGGGGTAACGAGAAGCGATTAACACCTCACGACCAGCTCCCGATATCAATCGCTCGTGAGCCGCTAACACTGCTCACGCGCAAACACGTAAACGTCGGTGAAAAAGATGGAGCAGCACGGCTGTGCAGCGTGTGAACTGGACACAAGCGATGGAGGCACAACTTGTAGAACTTTGAAAAGCTCATCCGAGCCTATCTCTCTACAAAATCATCACGACCACAACAACCGTGAATATAGTTGGATTTACATTGCTGCTCAATCACAGCTGCCTGATCATGTTTTTCATTAGCAATTTAGCAAAGTTGATGTTGGTGGTGTGCGTGTCTGTGTGAGTGAAAGACATAGAGCGAGCGAGCGACAGATTTTCTGTTATAACCTTCATTTTATGGACGCACAGTGTGAGCGCTCAGGTCGCATCAGAGCATCGGGCGGTATAGTGTGAGACCTGCGTCGTGACCTACCAACTTCTAACCCCTGCGCGTCAATCGTGCAGTTTGAGCAGGAGCTGAATAACGTGACTGAAAAAATCGCACAGTGTCTGCCAGAGGCGGAGCCAGACATTTGAAACACCCGGGGCTTAGCCCAAAGAGTAGTATGCATGTGGGATTTTTTTTTTTTTTTTTTTTTTGGGGGGGGGGTGTAGAAATGACTGAAAGATTAATAGGCTCTGTTCAAAAAAGAATGACTTCATATAGGGAAAAATATATATCACATGTGCAGGACACCTTAAACTAGTTTTTTAATTAAGCAGCAAGGCAGAACAAGGTCAGGGCTGTATCAAGACACGAGGACTAAACCCCAATTCAACCAGACCCAGAACTGATCCAGAATTAAAACAGGACTACAATAGTTCAAAATCAGGACTACTGAGGACTTAACCAAGACAGAACCAGAATCAGAACTAGATGATAGCACTAAAAATCATCATAGACCTGCACTACACTTATTTATTTAATTCTACCAAAGTACAATATTTAGATTGAGAAAAGTTTATATAATTATTTAGCCTTGTTATGCAAACAAGCCTGCATAACTTAATAAATACAGAATTTGAAAAATAACAAACCTAAAAGAAACACTAGGTACGAGATACATGAGGACCTGTGATACGGTGATACTTTTGGTAAACAACCATTTGACTAACATGTATGTCTCACCTGCTCTTGTTCCCTCTCTGTTCCTCTCTCTCCCTCTTTGTGCTGACAATCATCAAATATACAGATATTTACAAACTCTTCAGATAAAAACACTTTTTTAATTGTAACATCAAATCAGACTAAATGTTTATTTTTTTAGATTGATAAATATAAAAAAAATATTTGTTAACTTTAAGAGTAAAGAGAGAAACTATCTGTGTTTCTTAATTGCAAATGGCACCAAATTGTATTCAAACTTGAGCCACATTTATGGAGCTCCACAGTTCTTTTCCTGGTGTTTTGGTTGACATCTCTTGATTTTCCCATGTCAAAGAAACAGGCTCTGTGTTTTGCCTTATATGCATCCACAGGTGTGCCACCAATTTACTCACATGGACTCTACTAACCTATCAGAAGCTTCTTCAGCTCAGAATGGAATCGTCTGCAGTTTTCTTATTAATTAACAATAAATTTAGTGTACATGTACTCCTACATTTGATGAAAGTGATAAAAATAGCTCTGTCTCTCTTTATTCTGAAATTTAACTAATTCAAAATATATTTCAATATTTATCTAAAACAAAAATTTACTCTAAATTGATGTTGTACAGTAAAAATGTTTTATGTTTTCTCCCTAAAGTGTATGTAAATATCTGGTTAAAAATGTGAATATCCTGCTGTGTACTGAAATCCCTCTTGTTTTGCATAGAAATATACTGAACAACATACAAAGCATAATATATAAAATAACATTTACCTGAGTTTTTTCTTTGAAAGAACCCTCTAATGTCCATTCTTATATTTCAGTACATAACTGAAACCGATTTAGTCGGGGAGGGTAAGAACTGAAAATATGAAATAAACACACGTAAGCTAAGGACTCTCTAAAAAAAATAGCATTTGTTCGGCTTTTCATTTCGCCATTTCTTGATTCACTTGAAGAGCAAGTAACGTAATATTGGTCAAGTGATCAGTTTCATATCAATCTTTCGTGATGCACCGTCATATTTACATTATTTGTACGGTACGAATGATTTGCTTTGGTACCTGCTCAAACTTAAGCTCTCCTTAGTATGGCTGGCTCTGTTTCTCCAACAGCGCACTCACGGGCAGCAGCTGCCCCGCCCCCTCGCTCAGTCGCTTAGTGCCTGAGCTCGGATCATACCAATATCAGGGGGGGATTCACGCACAGTCGTAAATTCCCACAGTGTGCACTATGTGCTTCGAATATTGTGTGTACTTTTTGTTTTATACAGTTGTCAGCCAGACATCTAACTATGAAAAAATTACACTCCAAAATACCCCGGGCTTCTGACAAAACAACCCGGGCTTAAGCCCCGTAAGCCACCCCCCCGCTCCGCCCCTGGTGTCTGCCCAGCTTTACTGCCCAGGTGTACTGTCGTCCGAGACTTGCACCGCAGTGTCGGCGTTTGTTTCCCTGTTGGCCATGCTTGTTGTTGTGGTCATCTGTTGTCTTCCGGTATTTTCTCCGTAAGCGACCTTTCCTCGACCAATGAGATGAGCGGTAATCTGAATTGTCATACTCGAATTGTCATAAGTTTGCTGTCAGCTCATTGGTCACAAAGCAGGAGAGGGGCTGGGAATTATGTTTTCAAACAAAGCGTTAATTCCATTAACATTTATAGACTACTTTTGATTCTCACTGTATTGCGGGACAAAGTGCGTCCCTTATTAGCTCAATACGGGACGTGTACTTTTGTTTCTAAATACGGGACCATTCCGTTTTTTAAGGGACGGTTGGCAACCCTATCTGCATCACAGGTGACTCCACTCATCCGTCCAACACCTTCTTCAGTTTGCTGCCATCAGGAAGGAGACTGAACAGCCTTCGGGCCAGAACCAGCAGACTGAGCGACAGCTTCATCCATCAGGCTGTCAGGATGCTGAATTCACTCCCTGCTCTCACACACGAACTCCAGACCTGCATTAACCTCTTTCCTCTGAACCCCCCCACCCCCCAAACATATGAACTCTGACCCAACACTATTACTTTTTCACTGACCGCCCCACCCCCACTTGCACACAAACTTGTCCACAATCACTATGATTGTGTTGGACACTGCTGTTTAAATAATTGTATAGTATTGTATTGTGTTGTGCATAAAACTTTTATTTTATTTTATCCTTTTATCTTTATATTGTTTTAGTGTACACTGGGGGCCATGGGAGGATTGCAATTTCAAATTCTTGTGTATGACTGTATGTATATGGTCCTTGACAATAAAGCTGACTTTGACTTTGATATAAATCACACTTCTGTGTTTAACAATTACAACACTTGATGCTGTTTTTCTGATTCAGGATTATGTGTGTGATGAGTTGGCCACACAGTTCTTATCGTTCTGCTTCAGACACACACAAAAACTGCCGAGGTTGAAGCTGGCTTCAGTCTCTTTCTACCCCAGGTCTCACCACATTTCCAAAATGTAAACTCTGAGTCTCATAAGAAATGTGGTTCAAAAAGATGTGCTGATCTATGAATGCATCCTTACTGAAAGCTAAAGATGTCCAGCAGACAAAAACAGCAGCTGAATGAACAGTTATCATGAGCGAGTGTACAAACACTATCACAGGAAATAACAGAAATAAACTGTAGTTTCCATTTATACCTGTAGTATTTTTTCAGCTCCATGTCATCTTCCAATATGTCAAAATATGATTTCATTGTATCTTAAACAAATACAAACTTCTTTCTTCCCCCCAGAGAGCCAACAGTTTACTATCAGAACTGAGGCTGATCATTAACAGGGAGCAGCAGGTAACAAGGTCATCAGCAGTGGAGGAAAGTATGGAAGTAATACTCAGCTTCATATTTGAAGATACTCGAGTATCTTAGCTGCAGGTCTGGAAACAATGGTTTTATTTCCTTTCCCATTAAACATCTCACACAGCCCCTCATCTGTGACCCTTAGCAAACCCACTGGATATCTACCTGCACATGAAGGAGATCAGATCAGTTCCATCTAGACCAGCTGTAACAGGAAAATGCTGCTTACACTTTGATGCATCACTTTCAGTTTGTCATATAAGACAATATATCAGATTGAGGCATTATTTTCCTGCAGTGAGTAAATCTACTTTGTACTTTACTCTTTTCTTTTAGGTAAAGGCTCTAAACAGTACTTGTACACTGTGGAAATCCCATAAGAACGTCTCCTGAACTCTGAACAATAACAATACAAAGACTAAAAGGAGGTCATGGGTGCTGATGATGATGATGATGAGGAGGAGTAGCATGCATTTAAAAAGTGACTGATGTCCTAGAATACAACAGAACAGTGTCTCTACAAACTTATGAAAACATGACAGTCTTGCATTAGTTTGTATTCTTATGATTTCAAAAAACGAAGGAAAAATCTCCTTGAAATGCACAATTCCTTTTTGTTATTTCTTAGTGTGTGACGTATTTTATTGGCTTTATGATTGGTGCAAACAGTTTCCTGATTCATAATGGAAATAGATTTTAGACACAGGAGGAACACGCAGTGATCAGCAGGAGCAGCTTGGAGTCCAGTCTTCTTCACACTGAGGAGGGACATATATGCAGGAACAGTTGTCATAACTGTTACAACCACCAGATGGCGAAAGAGTCCCACTGCAACTTTAAGCCATGAAGGATGTGTCTTGATGTTTGTTTGTGATAAATCTGCTTTATGTGAGTCTTTTTCAGA
This sequence comes from Mchenga conophoros, assembly GCF_057382185.1. Lineage (NCBI taxonomy): Eukaryota > Metazoa > Chordata > Actinopteri > Cichliformes > Cichlidae > Mchenga > Mchenga conophoros. The sequence goes on from NC_140543.1 coordinate 187,218, forward strand.
AAGTAACAGTAATATGTCTGATTATATGTCTTTAATCAGTAAAGTCTCGCTTTGCTAGAAATAAATAAATCAATAATAAAATTGTAAACATGCAGCTGTATGTTAGAAGTCAAAGGGTCCTTAAGTCTTCTGTAAATTGACGGGGATCAAATGAAGGACACAAGTATCTGTTCTTACTCTAATAAATGCTGCTTTAATATCCAACAGACTATTTTCCTTCCTCATCAGCAGTAAACAGCTCGACTGCGTCTGTGCATTTGTGTCCTCCATACTTGTTTCCACAGACATCTCAGGCTTGATGCCCACGATGCAGTGTAGAAACCTGACAACCCTCTGACTCATGTTCAAATGTTCAAGGACATTTCTCAGGATCATGTATGACCCCTTTTTGACATTTGGACTTTCATTAATAATATTTGTGTTTCTGAGTCATTTTTGTGGAGACTTCTGTCCAACGTAGTGTCCAAATGAAGCCTGAAGCTTTTCTTCACCTTCTTGTCAGATGGTCAGCAACAAAACTCTGTTCCAACCAATGTCTGATAAGAGATGAGACACAGCAGCTGAGCAAATGATCATTTCATGCTGAAGACATCCTCAGACAGATTTAAACACATACATAAACACAGCCTGGTGCCAATAACACAGCTAATGACACTGCTGTATCACTGGCTTTACTGATTAAAGACCATATCTGAAGGAAATCTTTGAACACAACAGAAAGTGACCTTTTAAACCTGCCACACTGATGCTGCATTCAAGGACGATTAAAAACATCTGAAAGGACTTAAGAACATGAAGAAAATGTGACTTGTTTCTCTGTAATGAAGCTGTTTTAGTGAAGAAAGTTGAAAGGTCACAGAGCGACTGCTGAATCTTCTGCTCTAAACATGAACTCTGAACTTTGTGATGCTTCAGGAGGAAAACTGCTTCAGTTATTCTCTCAGATTAGTTTCATATTTTCTGCATCAGATTTGAGTGAGATCCTGGAATGAAGACAGAAGAAAAGACTTTGTTCAAAGTTTGATTTATAGTCAAACCTTCCAGTTTATTCACACAATAAAACATCAACACAATATATGAATTCATTCATTAAAATCACAGTTTTTCCTCATTTGTTTGATGATTTTGACAAAAACAAACACAAACACAAACACAAACACACACACATGGTCTGCCATACTCATAAAGAGAAATGTCGACATTGTTCAATACAAATATTCCAGAAACATTTAGAGGATAGAGAAGTTTACATTTTCATGTGGAGAAATATTTTAGTAAATCAAAATGATGATGAGCAGTGATAGCCTCCATAAACAGTCACAGGAAAGATCTCCTTTAAAAACTGAGAAACATCAAGAGAACAACTAGAAGATGTGGAGGTACCACCCATAATGTTTGACTGACAGCTGATCTCTGTGCAGAAATGATGGAGAGAAAATAAAATGAAACTAAAACACAGATTTAAACCCACAATATGAAAGACTTCAGTCTATTTCACTTTAATCAACTCAGCGGTGGCTCCATAATAATAAGGCGACAGTCCAGCATAGAGCGGCTGAGTGAATGTGGTCTGGACTCTGTGGAGGAGAGTCATGGTTTCAGAGACACTGTAGAAGGACAAAATACCTGCTCTGTGATCCAGGTACACTCCTACTCTGGAGGACTGAGGACCTGAGACAGGAGTTTGGATGTTGTTGTACCAAAATGTATAACTGTTGTTGTTACAATCTAATGACCAAGATTTGTCATTACATCCAAATTTACATTCATTACCCTCTCCTTTTCTGCTGATATTCTTGTATGCGACTGCTACATCAACTCCTTCCCCTCTCCACTCCACCTCCCAGTAACAACGTTCAGTCAGACTCTCTCTACTCAGGACCTGCCACCATCTAGTGAATCTGTCTGGATGATCAGAATAAGACTGTTGTTCTTCCATTACTGTTGCTTTTCTGTTCCCCTCTGATAATAACAGATGTGTGTTTGCTGTGTTTGGATCCAGTGTGATTTCACATGAATATTTTAAGAATCCAGCTCTGGTCTTTGGCTCTGCTGGTGGATCTGACAGTAAAACATCCACTTCAGTGACTGTCAGTGAGATGTTTGTCCATTCCTCTCTCAGAATGTCCTGTAGTTTATCTCTGACCTCTAACACAGCTGCTGTCACATCCTCAAAGTAGCTCAGAGGACGGATATTGATGCTGGATGAGTCTGTAGACTCACTGAGTGCTGACAGTGAGGGGTAGTTGTGTAGAAACTGGATGTGATCCTCTGTGTGTGAGAGCTGCTTCAGCTCAGCATCTTTCCTCTTCAGCTCAGTGATCTCCTGCTCCAGCTTCTCCTGAAGCTCTTTGACTCGACTCACTTCAGTTTCCTGCTGGGATCTGATCTGCTGCTTCACATCAGAGCTTCTTTTCTGGATGAGATGGATCAGCTCAGTGAAGATCTTCTCACTGTGCTCCACTGTTTGATCAGCAGACTGATTGATGGCCTCCACCTCCTGTTGAAGCAGCTTCACATCTTTCTCTCTGTCCTGGATTCTCTGCTGGATGTTTTGTCGACTCACCTCCAGCTCTCTCTGCCTCTCAGTCCTTTCTGCTGCAGCTGAGACTGTGTCGTGGCCTTTATGTTCATCCACAGAGCAGAGATAACAGATACTGTGCTGATCAGTACGGCAGAACATCTTCATCACCTCATCATGACGAGAGCAGATGTTCTCCTGGAGCTTCTTGGAGGGCTCCACCAGCTTGTGTTTCTTGAATGAAGCTGCAACAATATTATGAGTCTGAAGGTGTTTCTCACAGTAAGATGCCAGACAGAATAAACAGGACTTGAAGGCTTTCATTTTTCTTCCAGTGCAGACATCACAGGCCACATCTTCAGGTCCAGCATAGCAGTGATCAGCAGGAGCAGCTTGGAGTCCAATCTTCTTCAGCTCCTCCACTAAATCTGCTAACATGGTGTTTTTCATCAGGACAGGCCTCGCTGTGAAAGTCTGTCTGCACTGAGGGCAGCTGTAGATTTTCTTCTCTTCCTCTTCATCCCAGAAGCTTTTAATACAGTTCATGCAGTAGCTGTGTCCGCAGGGAATAGTCACCGGATCCTTCAGTAGATCCAAACAGACTGAACAGCAGAATTTTGTTTGATCCATTTGATTCATGTGCTGTGCCGTTTCACCGTCCTCTCAGTGACTGTCAGACAGTTTCAATTCCTCTGAACAGAAACAACCTCTGTGCTCTGAAGGGAAACAGATCTCTGCTCTTGTTCACCTCCTACAGGAAATGAGGCTCACCAGCAACTGCATTTACACCATGTTGTTTAGACCCATCCTGATACAGACACATCTGTGAAGGGAGGCACTAAAGAAATATTCTTACAGAGCGACCAAGAGCCAATCACATGATGCAGGGTGTGGTATGTTTGGTTACAACATGCAGTAACATGTCTGACCCAGTTAAACTTTAACAATTCATTTCTTCATGGTGCAAATATATAGTAGACTCAGGAGTTTAACTCAGTTTTCTTGGCCTTTGTTTATCGTTTCATTTAAAATCTTAATGGGTAAAGATCATCATAATTACATATGAAATTATATGTACAAATTATATGTTCCATTACACTATTAACAGCACAGATTATACAGCAAACATCAGATTCATGGATGGAGCCAGAGGCTAAATGACTGTTCAGCCCTCTTTAGGAAACGATCTTCATATGACGACAAACACGACAACAATCAGCTGTCAAACTGTACAAGAAGTTCACAGTAATGTAAAAGAAGTTATATCACTTTATTTTTAAACGTACGCACTCAGGGTCAGGACTGAAGACACTGATCGAGAAAATACTCTAAATATAAATATTCACCTAAACATTCAAAATTATTCAATTGCATAAAATGAAATATGAACTCTTTACAATACTGGCTTCTGATTGGTTGAAAAAGCAGGTGCTGAACTTCAGAAGAGCTAAAGCTGCAAAACTGTGTAAACCCAGAGTGGATGCTGCCCTCTGACCTTTCAGAAGTACGATCTTTTTATGACACAGAGGCAGAGTTATTATTCATCACTTTAAAGATGATATTCGTTACATGTTCTTCACTCGTTGTCTAGTAAAGTCCAGAGAATGAGACACATGATTTCAAAACATACAGCTGCATGTTAGAGATCACAGAGTTCTTCAGTCTTATGAGAACTCATGGAGACTAAATGTCAGACACATCAACAGTAAATGTCGTTTCCTCCCCCCGTGAGTTTGTGTCCTCCACACTTGTTTACACAAACATCTGAGGTTTGAACAGTGTGCAAAACCACATGTTACAAAGCTGCTGAGCTACTGAATACTGGAATATTTCATTCAATATCACCATCTGACCAAAGGACAAACACAGAGAGGATTAGAGCGCCAAACTTTGTTTCAAACTGTTTCAGATTTTAGAGGCAAAAAGCAGAATTTCTACCTGGACAAAGAAATCAAAGCAGGAGAAAAACAAGCTTTTTACATTTATTCAAAGGCATTATGTGAATGTACTCTGAGCCACAGCCTCCTAAAGTAAAGACATTTGATCATCTAAACCAGACAGAGTCATGTTTTCAGCAGTGTCTGTATCCTCCATATAGACCATGCCATGGTCCACCTAGGGTGACCAGGTGTCTGACTTTATGTGGGACTACACAGCGCTCAGTCCTTGTTTGCCTGTGCCACACACACATTGAGCCAATGTCCAGTTTTTTTATTGACTCTAGTTTCTGTCGATCGGTAGGCCCACAAAAAAACCCTGTACAGGAAGTAGATTTCATCTCTCTGATAAAAGGAGTTCTAATCCCTGATCCTATGAGTCTGAGCCAGTAGATAATATTGATATGATCATATTTATGCCTTTGTTGTTTCACAAAGGGTTAAAAACATTCACAGGTTGGACTGTGGTTCTCCTTTTAGCGTCTCTGCTGGAATTTTAACTGTGAACCTCTTAGATCCAAACTTCTGAACTGCTCATCTCACAGAGGACAAAAGGGAAGAACCCCGAATCTCTTCTTCACCTCACTTTTATACCTGCTCACCCTTTCTCCCCCCTTCCCTCACTGGACGTCACATCTTCACACTTGGGCCAATCAGGTTGTTGACATTTGATCATCTGATGTGCACCCACACCTCATCTCTCTCTCTCTCTCTGACTCACAAGATTTAACACAAAGTTTAAACTTTAAAATCACTTCATTACATTTTCTTTGTTATTCTTAACACAGAAAATTCACATTCAAAAACTTAACACAGAATAAAACAGAGTAGCCAGTAGTGGGACATGGTTCCAGCAACTCTGATGGTGACAGCCCGTTTGAAGCTGAAGCTCCGGCACGTGTGTCAAAAAATCAACACACTGCTTCAGAAACGCTGTGCTGAGGCTTGGTTTGTCTGAACAGAGTCACGTGATCAATGACGCCTGAAGCTTCATTCAGCACGTCACTGCTTCAGTACCTGATTCAATGATCTATAAGGAATTGAACCATTGGTGGGATTTTGTGCCGTGTTTTGGTGATTTTGTGAGAGCGAATCAGTGTGTGACATAATTATAGACATGGAGCCAGGAAGAGAGGATGCTCTGCCTGTTCCTCAATAAAAACCAGTTCATCAGCATTTCTGCTCCCAGGTCTAAAATGTACATAAGAAATATGATGTACACATAATTATAATGATATAACTTATAGTATATTATATATAAACGTACCAGTCTGCTGGTTAATTACATAATCAGGTGGAGGCAGTGACCTCACAACCTCCTATAAGCTTTAAGTTAAGGTTACTTTATTTATACCCACAGGTAAATTTGCTTTACAGAACAATGATAGCATTTGGCCTCCCTTCACAAACACACACACCTAATGAAACCTGACAAAACACATATTTTAATTAAACAAAGTGAATCAAATCAAAAACAATTCTTATTGAGTTCAGTGACAGCAGCAGGGACAAAGCTGTTTTTATAATGCTTTGTCCTGCATCTTGGAACTAGAAACCTCCGTCCTGAAGAAAGAAGCTAAATCCACCCCGTAGAGGATGGGAACCATTTTTAAGGATTGATTAAGCCATCTGTGGTACCTGTTTAGAGTACAGGGAGTCTAAACAGGCCTGTGACTCATCTATCAGACGACTGGACCATCTCACTCACTAATTCAGTCAATTTTTCTCTGTGACAGAGGTCTGACTGAACCATGGCACCAAACAAAAAGATAAAACAGACTCAATAAAAGAACAAGAAAAACAAAGTTCAAATCTTTCGCTCAATGTGGAAATGAGCAAGTTTCCTGAGGCAGTAAAGGCACTGGTGACCCTTTTTACAGACCGATTTGCAATAAAAGTTCAGTTTTTCATTGATTATGGTCCCAAGATATTTATATGATTGCACTTGCTCTATTTTCTGACCTTTAATTAAAGTGACTCTGTGCCCATTTTGCTGTTTCCTAAAATCAATAACCATATCTTTTGTTTTAGATATGTTCAATTGGAGATAAGACTCCTCCCACCACTGAACAAAGCCATCAATGATTGGACCGTGGTGAGTTTCACCCTCTTTCAGTAAGCTGACAATAACAAAGTCATCTGTAAATTTAATGATGGCCCTGTTTTCATATCTGCTCTGAAAACGTGTTTGTAAAGAGAATGAATAATAAGGGCGATAAGAGACCCTGGAGGAGAAGCTGTGGAGGAGAACACTGGGTCAGACAGAACCCCATTTATTCTCACTCTTTGTGACCTGTCAGTTAAAAGATCTAAAATCCAGCAAACCAGGTTTTTCCTGATTTCAAACTCTTCTAAAAGTCTTTTCATTAAAATATGGGGCTGTATTGTATTAAAAGCTGAAGAAAAATCAATGAAAAGAAGTCTTGCAAAAGTCCCTTTACTCTCTACATGTTTAAGAATCAGATTTAGTCGAGTCAAAAGCGCGTCCTGCACTCCTCTGTTGGGCCTGCACGCAAATTGCATTGGATCCAGCTGATATTCAATCTCTTCCATAATCACATTTCTGATGATTTTTTCAGACTTTCATGACAACTCAGGTGAGGCAACAGGCCTGAAGTCATTCAGGACGTTTGGACGACTAGATTTAGGGACATGAACGACGACAGCTTCCTTCCAAAGCGAGGGCACATTTTGTATTTGAAAGGATTTATTGAAAATAAGCTGAAATTTAGGACTGAGCTCTTTAGCACAAGATTTAATTAGGCGGCACTAATGTTATCAGGGCCCTGGCTCTTGTTCACATTAACTGTATGAAAGGCCTTTTGGACATCGCTGAGTTCAGTGATGAAGTGTTGAGTATCTTTCAGTTTCTGTTTCAGTTCAGAAGAACTAAAACGAGCATCAAGCATATTCAAATCTCTGTCTGGCTTAAAACCGTCTACAATGATCTGACTGCTGCTCTGGGGATTTGAAACCCTGATATGGTTTTCATACAAGTCCAGGCAGACCCAAAACGTTTTGCAGCAAATTTTCTTTCAAGAAGGTTTTTGTAGATCTGTTTTGCTTTCAAGAGCTCGATTTTCAAGTCTTTGGTGACTGCCTGAAAGTCAGTAACAGCCCCCTCTTTAAAAGCCTGTCTCTTTTTCCTTGAACAGGATTTGATGCATTTGGTGACCCATGGCTTATTGTTAGGGTACACTTTAGCACGCTTAAGGGGTATAATCATGTCTTTACAAAAACTGCATATGAGCTAACATCCACCAAAGCATCAAGACTGAATAAAAACTTCCCAATCTGTCAATTGAAAACATTCCTGCAAGGTAAGCACAGATTCTTCTGACCACATGATTGATTGATGATAACATAATTTTTTCACCTCCCAAAAATTCATGTTCAAAGCAACATATCAGCCCGATATCACACAGAACTGTCACATGACATCAAACACAAGCTGTCAGCTCTGCAGAGTGGGCAATCATAATGAAGCAGTTCATTATAAGCTGCAGACTCAAGCTGCTCTTCATATATTTGTCCACCAGATGTCACCAAAGAGGACTGTGATGAAAGCTTCGAGTAATGAACCGTTTTTCATTACAAGCTTGGCCAACTGACTACAATCTACAATAAACTAATATGGCTTTTCAATCCTCTCTTCAATCACTTGGTACCACCAGGAACCTTTAAATGGGCACTCAAGCTGCCTGGAGACTGTTTTGTCGTGCACATCAGAGAAACCACAGGTAAGACAATCTTATCCAAAAGGTCAGTGTAACAGTATTGTTTTCCACCAGCTTAACCAAACTCCCCACACTAACTGAAATTTCTTTTCCCAGGCAAACATTAAACAGCAGCAGCTGGAAAACTGGAAAACCTAAAGCCAAATAATCAATAAAACATAACAAACTTTTGTATGAGTATTGATAAACTGAGCAGAATTAAACCTCAGTGAAACCACATATAAGTTCTGGTAACTGGCACATATTTATGTTTAATATGTTGTTTTATATTTTGATCAGTTTCAGGTGTTT
>NC_140543.1:195803-228303 GCF_057382185.1 Mchenga conophoros
AGGCTTTCATTAATCATTACGCAAGGTGAGAGGGTCATCTGGCCGTTCGCCCTGCATGGAGTTCCCATGGAAGTGGCTTTTCCGAGCAGCAGGGGTTTTGTGTGACACAGGTGAAGATTCCACAGCAATCTTCAGGCTGGAATAATGCTAACGCACACTAGTCACAATAGCGCTTCAGTTTATTTTGCTTGCTGTCGAACTGTCTATTGTTAGCCAACTATTTACATTTGATTTATTCAAATGTCTTCCTCCCCTTTTCTACCAATGGCTCCGCTTAAAATTGAAGGAAGATTGTTATGAAAATGAAAAGGTTGCACACAGATTTACGTCAGACCTCCTGGCAAACCCACTGATTCTGTTCAAACTGAACTGGTTTCATAGGTTTTTGCTGTGACAGCCTTGAGAAGGACTTTTTTCTCTATTATTTTGTTGTTGTTGTTGTTGTTGTTCTCCATTTTATGAGGAAACAGAACTTAAAAAAACAAACCAGAACAAATTAAACAAGAAATATCTGCAAGACTAGATAAAATTTCCATTCTGGCCCAACTCTGCAGCTGCTGATTGAAAACTTTTCGTGAGGCACTAATCACTGAAGCCAGCTGTTGTAGGTGTACTGGGAAAAAACGCTTGGGCATCGATGACACATATTTAAAATAAATAAATAAATACTGCCACCAGCCCACTATTATAATTGCTGCCGTAGGTGGCAACCTCTTACTCTGTGCTCGTCTTTCTTTGACAGCGATAATGTTTGTGACGTGATTGTGTCTGCCTCCGAGCTAACAAATGAAACGGGGCAGAGGTCAAATTTTAAACAAAAGGGAAATACAGAAAAAGCTACAGAGAACAAACGGGCAGTGCATAATCACCCTTCACTCCCACACCATCTCCATATGCAGAGGGAAGCTGCATGATAAACATGATCGCCTGCTGGTTAATGAAGACCCTTGCTGGGATAGATGCAGGCTTGGTAAGGGTAATGAATGAGATGAAGTAAAATTGAACCTGTAGTGGCATCGTTCCAGGTTTAAACTTAGCAATATTGTTCAGCGCACATACTTATGTGTGCATGGGTGCAATGATAGAAACAGATTTTTGGGGAGGGGGGCCGTCTTCCCAGTTTGAAGGTTTTTAAACCCACCTGAGAATGAAGCCGATGAAAAACGTACCAAAAAATGACACAAGCTGTGCAGATGAGAGTAGAAGCATTCTCCATTGCGCACATTATTTTAGCGAAGTGTTTGGTTCCTGCTGTGAACACAAATTGCAGACCAGCATATTTAGAAGGATACAGTGGATTTAGCTGCTCAGCTGTACCTGTTATATCAATAAGTGCCTGAGATAATATCACAAAATGTTACACAAAGAAGGTTATGATGTGATTTTTTTTTTTCTGTCAGTGACACTGCAGCACACAAATTGCAGTGGATTTTGTGTTTTGTTTTTTTTAATCCATCTTAAGGGTACACTTTCCTGAACGTTTCTCTTTTAATATTTGTAAGAGCCAACACTTGCGGACAGTTATCATTGTATTTGTACTCTGTTTGATATGCCTTCAAACATACTGCAGCAGGATGTGTTTTAAAGTATCTCAAAACAAATGGAAGTTATTAGATGCTGATGTGCAATTGTTGTGTTTGTTGTTGTTGGGTTTTTTTTTCAGAAAACTTTTACATGATCTATTAAGAAATGTATGCAGCCACTTCTTCCTGTACATATCAAATTTAGAATAAAACAGAAGGCTGTTCCATCCTGTTTCCAACCTCGCCTTGCCTCTGTCTCGCTCCCCCTCCCCAGCTTTTCTTCCCAGCCCCGACTCTGAACCCTGATCAGACGTGTCGCCAATTAACCACGAGGGACTCTGCAGTCAGATGTCAAACCTGTCAGGGCTGCTTGCTGATGTCTTTTTCAGAAAGACAAACTGAGAGAGTTTGATGGATAAAGAGGAGATAACATGATGAAATCATTAATTCCCGTGGGGGGAAATGGTGTAGCAGTTGATGTACAAACATAACTGAAACAAACATTTGGCTAGTGGGTAACGGCGCTGTCTCCCCCCGTGTAACCGACCTGGTGAATACAATGAGATAATCTCCCAAAACACCACCGTGTTTCCTGTTATTAAGTCCAACCTTATTCCCACTGTGACTCACAGGGGACCTGTTGAGCAGCTCCCTGCTACTGTTTTTGTTCTTCAGGCCAAAGGTGACATCCTAACTAAATACAATTAATGCTGCTTAAGACAACAGCCTGCATGTGTTAAGAGAAACTAAGATATAGGTACACAGGAAAAAGAGCTGGAAGCAGTTTGATCCCTCTACCTCATCCTGCGCTTTTAACATTCACAGCAGTCGTTCTTTTTACTGGGTTAATAGCATGACATTAAGAAGGAATTATACATGTCATGTGTAACAATGCCACGATCACAGTGAGACAACAGAAGGGATTTTGTGTGCTTATTTCTGCTTTGAAATTTTGAGTCACAGACTGTCGATGATAACCTTCAGACCACATCCTTTAAGGTTCACTGAGGAAGCTCGCATGAATACCCGGCCATTCACGCTTGCATTTATGAGGGCATTTGGCACTGACAAGTGTGGATTTACAAGAACACAGGATGCCGTTTCAGCTGTCTCATTCCACATTGGTATTCAAATACAGCTGAAATATGGAACATGCACAGCCCTCCCAGGGTTTACTGCAGTGCACTGAGACCCAGTCAGAACTAACAGGTGCTTTCAGGCTTCAGCTCATACCTTGTAGGCTGGATACTTAGGCTCATATACTGTTGTTGGATATTGTGGTTTCCTTTATCCAGGGATGGAATTTGGTTCAAAACCATAAATGTTTTAAAAAAAGGCATTGTGTACATCCCATTGGGAATAGGGAAGAAGGTCATATCATTGGGAAACACATGTAATTTAATGCAAATGTTGGAAAATTCCAGTGTTGCAGTAGACTAAAAGTAGACTAGCTCGATAAAGTAGAATATGACACAAAAAAACATCTCCATAAAGTAAAATTTCTCTAAAAAAAAATGGTTCAATAGAATAAAATGAAAAAATAAAGTTGCTTAAGTAAAAAACTTACATAAACATAAGAAGATGAACAATAAAAATGTCTCTAGAAAGTAAAAAAGCTCAGAAAAATTAATACGGTACTAGCAAAACCAGGGATTTATTCTAAACTGTTTCGCTGACCCTTAAAAATGCATCCCTTTAGAGCCCTGGGGACCAAAAATGGTCCCGCCCCAAAAGTGCAATAAAAAGATTATATATTCATATTTTTTTCCACTTTAAATTGGTCAGTCTTTTAAAACTACTTCTCCCTGAAATATTCATATAAAGTTTTAATTATATTTTCATTGTTTTAACCCTTTAAATCCCAATTTTATTACATGAGCGCCCTGTTTTTTTAGCCCCAAAAAACAAAAAACTAAATATTTTCCAAAAAAAACATTTGAAGTAATATTTGTTTGTTATTATAATTAGGCCTTTAGATGGAGCAAAGATTGGCACCAACAGTCATTTCGATCGCCTTTTATTTTTTTTGCAGGAGCGCATTTCATAAAATGCACACACTATCGGTCCTAATCGACCACGCCCAAAAAAGTGCTATAAAAAATTTATATATTAATATTTTATTCCACTTTAAATTAGCCAATCTTTTAGACCTACTTCTCCTTGAAATATTCATGTCAAGTTTTAATTACATTTCGCGGATTTTAACCCTTTATATCCCGGTTTCGTCACATGAGCGCACTGCTTTTTTGCCCCAAAAACATAAAACTTGAATATTTTCCAAAAAAAACATTTGAGGTAATATTCAATTGTTATTATAATTAGGCCTTTAGATGGACTAAAGATTGGCACCAAAAGTCATTTCGATCGCCTTTTATTTATTTTTTTCAGGACCAGAAAATGGTCTCCAGGCGGCAAATGCTCCTCCTCTAGGCCGAAATAAGTGCATGTTGCCGGGGTAAGTCGCGACGATCACCGGGGCACGATCACCGGGGACTGCTTTTTCCAGCCCACACGTCCGATACCACGTGACAACAAATACGTCATTTCCTGTTGACTAAAAAAAAAAAGCACCCTCTAACGGTCCTAGGGACCGAAAAATGGTCCCGCCCGATCAGCGGGCGAAGCCGCCTGCTGCACGCCGGAAATGAGGCTTCGTTTCCCGCAGGTCTATCCAAGCAGCCCGCTGTTTTCCAGCAGGGATCAAATGTGGAGCAAGGGCGCCACCCGGTGGACAAATAAAAAAATTACAACTCTAAGGCTCATAGACCAAAACGAGACGGAGACATGAGTAATCACCAAGACATTAACGGTAATAATTCTGCAGTGAAAAATAGCGTTTATAATGGAAGTCAATGGGCCAAAAATGGTCCCCAGGGCTCTAAGAGGATGTGTATTGTTAGCTTAGCCACTGAAGCTAATTTAAGGAAGTCAGACTTGAATTTTGAAATGAAATTATGCCAAACTTTTTTTTAGAGAATTTGGCTATATTCCATTCAACACAGTGCAAATGGCTTGTAACTGAAAAACTAAAATGTACAAAAATGGTCCCAGGGCCAAAGAAGGGTTAAGTTCACTTTCACATTCATATTTTAGCCACTTGTGCTTATCCGGGTGATCGGGGGGCCGTCCCAGCTACCATAGGGCAGGAGTCAAACCGGGCTGCATGCTGCCCAATAGTGGGGGTTTTTTCAGAGTACGTATTACTTGTTGACTTGTTTGAAGCCTTTAGATCTCCATGCATTTAGTTTAACTCAGTGACTTGCAACTATGGCCCAATATTTCTTCCCACACAGCTGCAATCCTCAGAATGGGGCAACACATTATAACATAAACAGCATGCTATCAGTGACCAAATGTTGTTTTTCTTGGGCATAATAATAATAATAATCAATGAAACAATCAGTCCTTAATGTGTTTTGGCCAAATGTCGAGAATGTCCATGGACGAGTTCCAGTAATTAAGGAGTTATTTCTCTTGGCTGTGCAAAACAGAACTACACTCTCTGTTTGCCATTAATAATTCCAGTACGTGCGGCTCTACCACCTTGCTGAAAGGCTCTCCAAAAATCCTTTTTGGGAAGAAAAGCTCTGATCTCTTCCCAACAACCCCCCCCCCCCGTCTTAAAGGTGATCGTCTTCGTGTAACCTTCATCTGCTTCAGTTCTCAGCCAAAAGCTGCATAATGAGTTCCAAAAACATCTCTGAAATATGGAAATGGCACTTCTCCACTGCAAGAATTAACCTCAATTAAATCATATCTCTATTAACCATAAACATCAGGCTAATGTGTTTCACATAAAAGCTTTCATCACTGTATTCTACTCATAACAGTTTGCCAGATTTTTAAAAAATGCCAGTGGAAAATTTTAAATAGTCCAAACGAGTGCTGGCACTACTTTGCATTTACAAATATTTAACACAAAAATGGCTACATGCACACATATCTTTAAGAATCCTGCTTGCGTGGAACCTACAGTTGGCTGATAGTCTGTAAATGAATACAAATTTGCATTCAGAGAATCTCAGAGAAATTGGAAAACTAAATTTAGTTTATAATGCATGATGAAGTGAGGGACTATACAGTAAATGTATTTCCTGTACATATATGAACATTTGCCAAGCAAGTTTCCACATTGCTGATAAAGCCTCTTAATGCCGTCTCAATCTATACGTACTTCACAGCATTCCAGAGCTTTAAATCCAGTATCTGTGCAGACATCTGTACACTGATGCACGTGCTTCACATCAGCCAGCAATAGTTGGCTTTCCACAGTTGAACGACTAATAGCAACAGAGTAAGCTCATCCAGCTGAGACCATGTCTGAGTCTACAGTGTTCAAACACCGGAAGCATCCAAAAAAAAGAGGAAGGAAACTCCGATCTCACTTCCCAATAGAGACAAAAACTCTGCACTACAGGTCTAAAGTTTAAGAAAAAAAAAGTTGCTGGTTAATTATTCTAGTTGCTTATTCTGTTTTTAATTGAAGTAATAATTGGTTTTCAAAATGTAATCGCAAGTCTGTTTATAAAAAGGGATTCTTTCATTTTTACCTTTTTCCCCTCATTCACTGTGTCTGCTTATCAATCATGCAATTAATTTGTTTTCTGCTGTTTATGTTTTCCATTTTCTGATTGTCTTACGTTAATTAGATTAAGTTTATGTATTGGTTGGTCAGGGCAATCAGAAACTGATTGTTTTGCTAGATGTTTTTTTCTTGAGTTTTTTCATGAATTATATAAATGCAAATGTAATTAATCTGTTCATAATTGTTTTGTTTTTCTTTTTTACTTCTGGGAATATTAACAAATTAATTGTTTAAATTGATGTAATAGTGAAAAGACTTTGGGTTCTACAGTTTGCGCGTGCAGCGCCTTTTGGGAGCAAATAAACTGCACCCTTAGTTATTTCTCATTTTCCTTTAGCAGCATTACAACATTTTGATGCACTCCGCATCAACCCCGGAGCATTGTCACGGATCATTTTAACCACCACCCTTTCTGTCAACACCGAGCCAAAACAAGAAGCTGCTAAACCTTTTGTTTTACAGCCATCCGTGCACCGTGATGCCATTAACAAAGCCTATCATTTTGTTTAATGTCATACTCACCTTGTGTAGGGGGCAGCCAAGCCATTTAGCTCCTGGGAGGTCGGGTAAAGGCCTATTCAGAGGTGACACCTGTTTTTGCTCTTTTTTCCCCCCCTCCTTCCGCCATAATGTTTAGGAAGGATCGCTCGTAGATGATGCCATCCTTCTGGAATTTGGGCAGGAAGCTGGAGAAGTCGCAAAAGAAGGGCAAGACATGAGAGCGTAAATCAAGATGGGGGACAGAGGAAACTAACTGAGGAAGTTCTCCAGATTTAACATCCTCTCCATTTGTCAGACATCTGGAAGCAGGGTGTGAAGTTTTGACCCTCATAAAACTAAACGGACGCAATAACTCCAGCATCGTTGACATGTAACAAATATTATAAATGAGTAACAAATGTTAGTGTTTACTACTGTAAATCTGCAGAATTTGTTCATTTGAGGAAAAGAAAGGCTTTAAAAAATTGAATGTATTTGTCATTGTCCTGAGATGAGATGTTTATCACATAAAGTGCAAGTCTCTCTCAAAAGGTTGACTCTGTTCATCTGGACGTAACGTTTTCGTCACTCATCCAAGTGACTTCTTCAGTCTCAGCTGACTGCAGGTTTCCCCAACCTTATAAACAGTACATTTGCATAATGATGCAAATGTACTGTTGATGCATAGTTTCAACAATGGGCTGGGAGATCAGTTCCTTGATCATTAATATGCAAATACTCATGACCACTGATCAACAACCATTAATCAGCAACCACTGATCAATAGCCATTTACAGAGAGTTGGGGAATGGCTGCAATCACAGCATTGTAAGATGGTGGAAAATGTACCCTCAGGCCCCCTCCTTGATTCAGAGGTGGTCTTTCCCTTTTAACGTAAATGGCCTCCTTGACTCCGCACTCAAACCAGCGTTCCTCCCTGTCCAGGATGTTTACATCCTCATCACTGAAAGAGTGTCCACTGGCCTGTAGGTGTAAATAGACTGCAGAGTCCTGGCCTGACAGAAGAGCTATCTCGTCAGGCCAGGACAATAGTTGTTGATCAATGGTCATGGGAATTTGTATATTAATAATAATCAAGGAATTGACCTCCCAGCCCATTGTTCATTCAGTGGTGCTGGTTTCAGTCATTATGCAAATGTACTGTTTATAAGGTCGGGGAAACCTGCAGTCAGCTGAGAGTGAAGAAGTCACTTGGATGAGTGACGAAACGTTTCTCCTACTGAAAACGTTACGTCCGGATGAACAGAGTCAACCTTGTGGGATTTACTTACCTGGATGATCAAGCATGCATCAAGACAAAGTGCAAGACTGTTTTAATTGTTATTAGTTGTTGTTATTCCATTGGTAACTTCCATAATTTTCCCTCAACCTTTTATCCGTGGTGTATAAATTGCATTTTAAAAAGATCCTTCCATCCATTTTCTTTGATTTATCCAAATTAGCGGTGCGGGGCTGCCGAAGTCTGTCCCAGCTGTCAAAAGGGGAAAGGCGGGATAAACCCTGGACAAGTTACAAGTCTAATGCAAGGCTAACACAGAAAGACTAAGAACCATTCACACATGTGACTGATCTTAGTTCTTGTTATTTTGCTTGTACTTTTCCCTCATGCTTTTATAAATGCATTTTAAAAAATGTTCTTGTCGTTTGGCTAGTTTCAGCTGTTTTCTAACTCAAACATCAAGGTTCTCGTGAAACCTGTTTGTTGAGAAAAGAAAACCTTTATTTATTATTGGGAACTTCACTGGTGGAGATTTGAGAATTTGAAGAGAAACCAAACAAATATCACAGAAAACTTTGGATTTTCAAGTCCCAAATAATAAATACAAGTTAGTACCAACACAGAGAAAATGTAACAGGCCCAGAGGAAACATTGCAATGCTAATTAAGTCTGTAAATCAGCAAACACAGACATGGACCTCCATCAAGCATCACCAGCACAGATTGGGAAGAACTAGCAGCCTCAAATCCTACGAGCATGGACTCCGACAGGATTCTGTCCAACTTCCCGCTGTCAAATGCTCCATGAAATGGCTCTAACACACCCAGCTCTCTTCTGCTTTGCCCTGCTTAGCCATGAAACCCCCTTCCCGGATTTCATGCCTCTGTAGCTGGACATTGAGCTGTCTGATGCTGGCGGGTTCCCAAGTTTGCCTCCGAGAGGATGAGCGGCTCTTATCTCTGCAATATCCTGCAGAGACTCTGATCTGATAGGCATAGCCTGTATGTGAGTCACATAAATGTTAGGCTCTCAGTTCTAGCAAGGCCACAAAATACTAATAAGACTGCCAAGTATCACAAAACAACTATTAACTGTATATATATATATATAAGGAATCATAAATGGTCTCCAATGAAAAAAACTTTTTATCAAAAAATAATTAATCTTATTTTTTGTCAACAATTTTTGTTTGAGTCATTTTTGAGAAAAAGCTGGTAAAATCTCCTTTTTTTCCCCCCTTCACCTGGTAAATATCAGCCCATTCTTGTTTCCAGAGCATGAAATACTCATTTGGCATCACTGCTGTCACTAACCATGTGTTGCATATGGACCCCTTCGGCGTCGCGTTTTATTTGCGCCTGGGTTCAATTTTCAACATGCAAGATTAATAGTGCCTTAAGTGAACCAAAACCCACAAACTCTGACCAAACAAAGTATTTTTTTCTGCACCTAAACCAAAGCAGAGTATGAAAACAAGGTGCAAAACACAAAGTCCCCAATCAGCACACGCAGCCGCCGGCGTGCTTGGGGTCTGTGGTCATGTTCTTTGTTCCTCTTTAAAAGAGGCCCATATCCTGACATTTAATAACACCACAGCTGGGACTTCAAGACACAAAAGAATAGAAAACTTTTGCAATTGTCTTTTACTTTTAATTGATAATAATACACAATTGCTTTTTATTAGGTACATGGTTTATGTGTGTGTGTGTGTGTGTGTGTGTGTGTGTGTGTGTGTGTGTGTGTGTGTGTGTGTGTGGAGGATGTAGCCTGTTCACAATCAGTTAAGAATCACCGCCTGCTGAATCTTTAAAATGTGAAAGATGTTATCTGCTTTATTTTATTTTCAGTCCACAGGTGGATCAGGTGAGTATTTACTATTTAAAAGAAAGTCGTGTTTGTTTCCTTGAAGCAAATTTAACAGTGTGATTTGTGATTACATCGAGCATAAGAGGCCTGCTTTCCATTTTCTTGCACTAACATTAACTAAGCTCATGTGGCCCGTGTGAACAATTCGAAGGCTTGCTCAATGATTCCTGAGTGCAGATGGATAGATAATGATGTTGTTGGTTCAGGCCTCGTGAAATGAATTACTTTGTGTTTTTGTAATTACGACACACGATTGATGATCGCCTGGATTTGATTTTATCTTGTTAATCACAGAGGACAAAAAAGTTGAGTTGTCATTTTTCTTCCTGGCATTTGTGCAAAGAAACTTATGAGACCTTAACGTTTCTCAGTACCTGGCAGAGATTTCCTTCCCCAGCTCACCTGTTACTTATTTGTCCTTTTGTGGGAAAATGCACTTTCACTTTGGTTCTGTCATTATTTCGCTCTCTGATTCCACCTCCATCTGATATTGGGCGTTAACCACGGTTCTATGCTTGACTGACAACTCGACTTTCACTTCTCTGCCCGTCTCCTATCTGCAAAGGCCTTTGACCTTGAATTTTTGCCACGGTGCTGCTCCATTGCCTTAAACTCTCCTGCTGTTTCCTGTCCTAATTTTCAGTTTGCTGTAAGGAGGTACAAAAATATTGCAAATGAAGGAAACGACCTCAGGGTTGGAGCCACAGTTTTATTAGAGAGAGGCAAGAGTACGATGAACCGTGGAACCAGATGTTGTGTGATCGCAGGGTTGAGGAGATGAGTGGAGGGGAAAGTACCGCCACCTGTGGAGGGAGGTGCTGCTGTTGGTGACCATCTGGTGAAAGTGCCGAAAGACCAAAATCAACGAGTTGCTCTTCAAAATTCTCTCACTTCAAACTGCTACTTTTCAGACCCTATCAGTTAGAAAAGGGATGGAAACTGAAAACCAGTTCCAACCAGAAGTGATACTAAACTGTCCACTGTTGGAATGATGTTATTGTTGTCATGCTTCTAGTGGCCTAATACAAACCTTTCTATTTACCCTGTATTGACAGCATGTTCACGTTTCCCTCAGGAATCAATAAGTAAATCGATTAAAGAGTCAAATCTGTAAGAAGAATTAATAAAAGCATTTGGTTACCAATAAAATCTTACAAGTATACCCCTAATGAAGACATTATTATGTTGTTAAATGGGCTTAATATTTTTCATTATTCTTGCAGATCCCATCTCTAGTTAAAAACAAACAAAGAACAACTCTTTTTCGCTACATCCCCTTTTTTGAACATATGTTAAAAAACAAAGCCTCCAGTAAATATTGGTATGTGTTGACAGGATGTGGGAGTTTAATTTTAGAGAGCATAGAAATGTTTCTAAAAAGGTACCTGCGTGTTCACTGGTCCATGTTCAGCGCTTTCGCTTTGCACACATCTTATTATTTCCTCTCTTCCTCCCACCTGCTGATCTGAGTTGCTGATAAAAGAAGACTGCCTGATGATTCATCATTTTTCCCCCCACCCCTCCAACCTGCTTCTGTTCATCCCAGCTTTTTATTTCCAGGGAAGGAGCGACAAGACGGGGAATGCCTTTATCCTTTTTTTTTTAAGTTTAATGTCAGAAGCCGCAGTGTGGCACTCACTGTCAGCGAGCCTCCTCTTACAGGTTCATATTCCTCCTCCTTTGCTGCAATAGACTTGTGTGTCAACTCCAAGCAGAGTGTGATTAATTCCGAGCCACCGGACAAGGTGTCGTCCTCTCTCTTCGTCCCATCGCTCATCTGATACTAGTAGATGTTAATCACTTCTCCCTGTGACCCTGCAGATGGTCCACTCTGGTTAAAGACACACAAACCCCATCAGAACACGGGCAACTGGTTCTGCTTCCTTTGTCTTATTGATAATGGGACGTGTAGATGTGGCGGGTTGATGAGAAGTGAGTCCTGTGATGGTGCCAGTAAGGATGAAGATTAATGGCTCCACCAGGCCTCTGTCTCCTGTTTAATAATGCTTATTTATCACTGTCACCACACACCGATGGCGTGCACCGGGCAAACCGTACACAACAATAAGCTAAATGTGCGCATAATTCCAAGCTCACATGCCTCTCAAAAGATTGAGAGGTTCTTTTTTTCCCACTTCATGTTCACCACCAACACTTTAGGCAGGAGTGTTGGAGGAACCCAGCATGCAGAGTCACCGACTGCGTGTGCTTATGAAAGTCTCTCCTCTCGCTGCATTGATCCAGGTTTGTGTAGTTTTGCATACAATTGCGCAAAACACTGCAATCACAGGGGCTTGTGGAGCACGTGTAAACATCTTTTATGTGATTTGAAAATGCTGCACAACAACATGCCTCACAGACGAGATGAAAGGAGGCGAGAAATGAAGAGAAAGAAGTGAAAGAGGAAAAATAAGGGACCTCTGGCCTTCTACTGCTGCGCGAATGAAAGCCATTTTGTCTTCTGTGTTTCTGCTCAGCTCCTTTCTCTCTCTTCCTCTGTGTGAGTGTGAGTGTGTGTGTGTGTGTGTTGCCCTCTTTTTCTCTGTGCTTCCACTTTTCGTCCACAGGCATTTCTCTCCCTAATGGAAAATAAAGACTAGAGAGTGACCAAGATGGGGGCTCCAAATGAAAAACACGGGGTCGGTAGCCTGAGGCCAAGGCCTGTCCATCTAGGCCCCAAAACCTGAAAAGCTCAGCTCTCTTCTTTGCTGCACATGCTTTCAGAATATAGATAGATTCAGAAAATAGATATGTACACAACAATGTATGCATATGAAACTGGACGATTTTGGGGACTTTTCTTGGCTTTTGGCAGGAGTCTTTTTTTCAATTTTTTAATTCTATATCTAAGGTGAGCTCTAACCCACTTTAATATCTGATGGAGGCTTTGCAGATCTTGGTGTATCATCTCTTGAGTACTCTTGTGGGACCATCTCTTGTCATTTTATCTCATGAAATAGGAGCTTGTTTTTCCTTTCAGTGTGCCACTGTTGTTTTTGCCACTGTGGAAAAAGAGGAGCTGATAAGATTACCGTGGATCCACTGAGTTTTCAATCAATAGAATTGCACATTGTTGTAAAAACGTTGTGCTGCAGACTTGGCAGCATGCTGCTCCGGGTATCCACAGCAAATCTGCAGACTTATAATAGCTGAGATACAATGTGTATGACCTGTCGTGTGTTTCATAAGTAAATTGCAGAAAGCCATGTTGTTCTTTTTGTGGTCCAGGAGGACAACCTCCCCCACCCCCAAATCCGAGCTCTATATAACGTGTTTTCAGATAAGATGCCTCTGATTAAAGCGGCGTTATCTGCAGAGATTGCTACCCAATTGAATTACATTCAGTCTCTTCATCCATCCATACATTTTATTCTGTACATCTTTCTCCATCCGGCCTCTAGTGTTTTCACAGACTGCCCTTCAACATTGACTGGTTCTCCCAACACAGCGTCATTGTCCAGATTTGGCCACAAGTCATGGCATGTAATGGCTGAGAGGGTTAGTCTGCGCTTAGCCCACACATCCAGCTTATCTCAGACTGCAGAGACGGAATGAAACAAAAGTCTAAATAAAGCTTTTGGCGCTATCAGGACTGTGGCTAACGATTGTCCCCTACGAATAAACGCTTTCCCAGATAGCTTTTTCAATCACTGTGTTTAAGCTACAACAGGGCTGTACTCTTGTAACTCCACTGATGGAATTTTGCCTCAAGAATAGACTCCAGTTTGTACCCTCAAGCAAAACTGTTGGACTAAAGGCTTTTTCCTCACCGGGGTAAACAGGGGCTGGACTTGAAATGCAAAAGTCTGGATAAATCTGCCTTTGTACTGTCAGCTCAGAGTAAGAAATCTTAGTTATTTGGCAGCGATATGTTCCAAAGCTCACAACAGTACTTCTGCACATGTATCCAGCTGCCAGCAGGTGATCCATGTATACGTTTTTTTTCCTGTCCCTGTCCACTGATTTTTTATTTTGTTTTGTTTTTGTGCTATTATCATGCGATTTGTCACATTCTAGCTAAAAAGCAAGGTGATGCTCTACTCTCTGAAGGAAGATCTTCAACACTGGCCAACTCAACTGAACTCATGCAACGAGGCTGAAAGCTTTGCTCCAAAGCACCTTCAAATTATAATATCATCATATAATGGAATCCTGTACAAAAACCAATACAGTTATGGTCAAAAGTCTACACACACTCATTTTGAGTAATTTTAAGCTTTTAATGATTTCTTTGAAATGTTATTTTTCAAGGGTGGAATGAATGGACACCAAACATCTGTAATGACTAAAAATAAAACAGGAATCTGAAGCACAAATTGGAAATTATTTTAGATTTTCTCTAATCTACACAGACTACACACATGCTTACTTATATACATACACGCTTGCATCAATCTTTGTGTGTCTTTTAACTTCAAAAGGCCAAGGCCAATTAACTTCCAATTAGAGATCATGATTGATTTGTTTAGCAATGGTACAGTCCAAGGGACTGTCCAAATCTAAGAAGGAGAATTTCAGATTTATACAAGTTGGGAAGGTCTCTTGAAGCCATTTCTAGACAACAGAAGATTCCAAAATCATCAGTAAGTTATTCAGATATGTCACCATTACGCCAAGGTCTGGAAGAAGATTCAGAGTGTCATTCTTAAAGCAAAATAAATTGGCTAGGATTTTCAAGAACAGCCCAGGAAGCACTAAGGCTCAAGCCTGCTATGAACAGGAAAATGCTAGAACATCACCGCCACTGTCTACAGTGAAGCAAGTTTTACATCGCCATGGACTGAGAGGGTGGTGACCAAGGAAGAAGCCCTACGCCAAAGTCGATACATAAGATAAGATAAGATAAAACTTTATTAATCCCTCGGGTGGGTTCCTCTGGGAAATTCGGTTTCCAAAAGCACAGCACCGACAGAAGTTACAGAGTTACAGAATATTATATATATATATATACACACACATATATATATATATAAATACAGAGACATATATAAATAAAATATACGAAGGGGATAAATAGAATAAATATGAATAAAAATAAAAATACAAGTGAATTGCACATTTCAAGTATTGAGGTCTATTGAAGTGAAGAGGCACTACAGCTTAGTTGTTCCCCCCTCCTTTGTCCTCCTGTTTCCCCTCCCTCTCCCCTCCAGAGAGGAGTTAAACAGTCTGATGGCGTGTGGGACAAAGGAGTTCATTTAAGCTTGACTGGTTTGGTCAGTTGAGATGGAGCTAACTGGCCACAATGACATGGTGCTGTTGAAGGTGTTGATTAATTTTACCAATTCTCCCCAAAAAAGTGCTCAAATATTCAGCCAGAATTACACTATAAGCTTGCTGATAGCTACCTAAAGTGTCTGGTTGATTTGCAGCTGCTAAGCAACATTAATAAACATACACAAAGTATGCAACTCAAAATAACCGTTGAAAAATCTGTATATAAATCTTTAAAAAATAAAACATGCACAAGAGCATCTGCATGTTAGACAAGACATTTAAAGAAAATGGATGTATAAGACTAAGAGGCGCTTAGAAACAAAAAGGTAAGACTAAAGAACAAATGCAGATGAATCAAACAGCTCCTGTTGGGGAAGCTCGTGATGCTAACATTTGCGAGTGAACTGCTACATATGGATATTAACCTGGTCGACGAGGAGCAGCAAAAATACCATGTATAGCGTTTGTGTCTGTAATCAAACTGTAGTAAAATCCCAGTCTGTACTACTCTGAAATGAGTTTATCTCCATGTGGAGTCACACTCGCAACTAAGGGAGGCCCCTTAATTAAGGGGTAGATTATAAATACAGCACTAGGTTTTCAGAAGCCTTGGTCCTTTTCCAGCTGAAACGGGACCTTCTGTTTATTTCATTTTATATCAAAATAACCACACAGAAGTCATTTTTTGTAAGCGTGCTTTTATTCCCTCCACTTTTGGACACAAGTAGGTACTACACCTTCAAGGAATGTGGTTAGTAAGCTGACATCATTGTTGACTCTGTGTTGGAGCATTGTATGACCCACTCCCACTTAAGGTTAGTTGGTTTGGAACAGCACTTTCCACATGAACAAGCATACAGAGAGAAAGTGTGTGGGGAGGGTGCAGGGGCCAGACTGGAACTGGGCCTCTGTTTGATTCCAAAAACATGTGGGAGGGGACGCATGATACATCTTGTGTAATTGTACAGGATTATGCTCTTTTAAAGGTAGGACACCCCAATCAGGCGTGCTAAAATGCCACTTATCATATTAAATAGATTGGGGAGGGGATGTCTTTCTTTATTTGACTGCATGTTCATGGAGAAATGTAACATTTGTGTGATCATTCTCTCTTCAACCTGTTGTGTGCGCCGTCAGCAAAAACAATTAGGCTTTCTGTGGTCAGGCATGATAGTAAAACAGCTAATTACATTGTCTCTGCCACTGCCAGCTTTCAGCTCGGCCAATTGTTGGACAATAAAATTATCCATCCAGTTTACTAAAGCTGTGCTGTGGAAATTATTTTGTGGGAGTTGTGTTGTCTGTACTGCGAGAGATGGGAACACAAGTCAGCTGTATGGCTTCATGTTGGAAAGCTTTTTTTTTTTTAATGTAAATATCAACATTTTCTCCAGTGAAAATGTTTTTTTCTTCCTTTGAATTCCATTTCCCTTCTACAGTCTCTCTCGCTCTCTCTCATGCTGAATTTATGAGATACATTTGCCAAGAAGGGAATTCCACACAGTAGATTGTGGGAAGTAGACTTCAAATGTCTTTTAAGTGCAGACTGTGCTGTGGTAGTCGCTTTTAAGCTTTCTTTTCTCTCATGTCTCGCCTAATAAACAAAGCTGCCAAGCACCCAGCGTCTTGCAAAGTCTCCTGTGTTTTCTTTTTATGCAACAAGCATATATTTGGATATTTTTTTTCTTCTGTCTTTCCTAGACTTTAGCTCTGAATCTAATAGAGCAGACTCTGCAAAAACACATCGTCAAAACCTTGATAGAAAATAGATCCACTGATTGAATGATGATGATGGTAAAGAGTTGCATGTTAAAAATATCTATCAGAACCTAAAAAGCAACTTCCTGCTTCTTTGGCCTTTATCAAGCTTTTAAACCTTCGGGGGAAATCATCATTTGTTATGCATGTCTTGCATCATTTGTTATGCTAGTGCTTTGCATCCGTAAAATATTAACATGCACAGGAGAAAAGTGATGTACTCATGCTGTCACTGCAACAATAAACAGCTTTATAGGACATCCCAAATTTTCCTCATCATGCAGATAGTGATACAATGTAGCACACTCGTGAGTGGAACAAACCACAGTTTGGATAAACCATTGGCTTGTTTAAAACCCTTTTGATCATCTGACTAATCACGATTTCCCCCCATAAGAACCTCTCCTGACCTCAGTGAGTAAAATAATACTTTAAAAACCCAAGTTACTCAACTGAACCAGAGTTACATGTCAAATACTCGGGACATCTGTTGAAATGTAGAAAATGAATTTGGCCTAGTTTTAAATAACCATCTTGCCACAGGGCATCTGAAAATCCTCTTCATTGACCAGGATTTTCCACAGTGGTAAAAACAGCAAATGCAGACTTCAACCAATTTGATTGGCTGTTCCACATCTCAGAACTCCACTGTCCACGGCTTCCTTTGACCTTTTATTAATGACATAGAGCTTGTATCCCGCTGTGAATATATCTCTCTCAAAGAGGGAATGTTTTGCAGTGCTTTGACACTTAACCTTTGCTCACATCTGCTCCGGTCCATCGGCTGCCAAATCAGCTGATATCATTGATTTTTGTGTCACGTGGAAACTCTGTGCGTTAGCTTCTGGTTATTTAGACATCCCTCTGAAAAGATATCATTTTGCACTTTGTCTCGACATGTAAAGTGACTCCTGAACTTTGTGACTTTGTGTCCTTTTATGTTCTGCTCTGCACTAACTTTGCTGACTGTGCTCTTTGGAATATCTAAGGGTAAAGTGAGGGGAAGCAAGTTGTGTAGGCTGATAAAGCATGCTGCAAAGAAACAAACTCTGTATGCCATAACTGGTCGATATGCAGCTGTTATCTGGTATTTCTGTATGTGTGCATACATGCATTTATCTATGATTTGCAACTTTAACTTCTTTACTAAATTTTCACTAAACGAGAATGAAAGAGGAAGAAAATATAAGCATGGAAAGATGGCCAGTACCAGCATTTACAACAAACTTTTAATTTAGACTGATGATGTGTGCTGCAGTTTTCTAGCTTCTGGTTGTTTATATAAAAATCCACCATACAACTAAATATTCATGTCCATGCTTAAGAATACAAGAGACGTTGGCTAGAAAGCTAATGTGGGTTTCAATTCAGAGTTGGTGGCTTGCTTTGCATCGTTATAGACCTGGATTTAACTCGGGGGTAAGAGCTTTGCATTAGATAATTACTGCTGCGACTAATATTCCAGCTGGAAGCAGGTTATTTAACCTTAACTGACATAGTGAGTAGCTTCTCCTTTCTTGGATATGGAAGACACATCCCGTGCTGTGGAAAAGTTACCCTGTTATTCTGTTTCAATAAGGTGAAACTAGTATCCTGGCTCAAAAACGCAGAAAACAACTAGGGAGATTACTAAAACTGGAAGGTGGAAGAAATATGATCTAAAAAAAAGTTGAATGATCATAACTGGAGATCACTAAAGTAAAATTGTAAAAATAAGAGCAAGTCTACATGGATAATGTGAAGAGAACCCAGGGGATTGGGACTAAACAGCTGTGCAGCCCTAAGAAAAGAACTTATTAGTGAGGCTACTCAGAAAAAACAAGCTTCTGTTTTCTGCAGAGGATAAATATTTAACTTTAGGTTGAGGTAAGGTTGTGTGAAAAGGTCGTGTACTCTAATGAGTCCAGATTTACCCTGCTGTCAGAGTCACTGGTGCATCAGCGGCAGATGAAGTGATACACCCATCATGACTAGTGCCTAATATACAAGCTTGTGGAGGCAGTGTTATGAGCTGGGGTTGCATCAGTTGGTCACATCTAAGTTCACAAAGGGTATGTGCCCAGTGAATGAAGTCAGCTGACTATCTGAATATACTGAATCACCAGGCTTTTTGTCATCAGCAGATTTTTTTCCCTTCCCCGATGGCATGGACATGCTCCAAGATCACAATGCCAAGATTCATCGGGCTCAAACTGCCAACGCGTAGTTCAGAGCACGATGCATCATTTCCACACATGGATGGCCACCAAAGAGTCCAGACCTTAACTCCACTGAACTTAACTCTGCCATAATCAATACAAGGTCTTGGTTTTAAAATGAACAGAAAATCAACTCTGGATAGAAATAAATGGTGTAAGTTTACTGAAACAAATGCATCCCGTCATCAAAACTAAAGACGGGCAGTGTTATCTGCTAATCAGATTGGTGGTTTGAGCCATGGCTGCTCCATTCTGCATGCCAAATTGTCCTTGGGCGAGATACTGAACATCAGAGTGTGGCTATGTGTCCATGTTCAGTAAAAAGCACTTACATGTAAAAAAAAAAAAAAGAATATATGTGTGAATGGGTGAAGCAGACATGATGTATAAAACACTCTGAGCCCATTTAACATTTGTTATGTTGCTCAAAGATGTTCCCACGCAGGTTTTAAAGGCTGAACCGATCATTACAAAAAATATAATTTCTGTGTGTCTATATAAGGAGTCAACAACTAGCACCGGTGTTGATCAACTAGCACCGGTGTTCACGGAGATCTTCAACCTCTCCCTGGCCCAAGCTGTGGTTCCCACGTGCTTCAAACAGTCCATTATTGTCCCTATTCCAAAGAAACAACAGCCCGCTTGCCACAATGACTACCGTCCAGTAGCACTGACTTCAATTGTGATGAAGTGTTTTGAAAGACTGATGAGAGATCACATCAATTCTTCACTTCCTGCCACCATCGACTCACTTCAGTTTGCTTACCGGACTAATCGTTCCACAGACGATGCCATATCTCACCTGCTCCACACATCCCTGAGTCACCTGGACACTGGCAGAGGGAATTATGTTAGGATGCTGTTCGTGGACTACAGTTCAGCATTCAACACAATAATTCCCTCTAAGCTTTTCACCAAGTTGACGGATCTAGGACTCAGCTCATCACTGTGTCAGTGGATCCTCAACTTCCTCACAGACAGACCCCAATCAGTGAGGGTAGGAAAACAAGTCTCCCCCTCCATCTCACTCAGCACTGGAGTGCCTCAGGGCTGTGTTTTAAGCCCCCTGCTCCATTGTCAAGTTTGCTGACGACACTGCGGTTGTGGGCCTGATCTCCGACAACATCGAGACGGCCTACCTGGAGGAGATTAGGAACCTGGAGACCTGGTGCCAGGAGAATAACCTCCTCCTAAACATCAGCAAGACTAAGGAGCTGATCGTGGACTTCACTACAAAGCAGGCGAGGAATTACAAACCCCTCATCATCAGTGGCACGCCAGTGGAGAGAGTGGACAGTTTCCGATACCTGGGTGTCCACATCACTCAGGACCTGTCATGGTCCTGTCACATCAACACCCTGGTTAAGAAAGCCCGTCAGCGTCTCTTCTTCCTCAGAAGACTTAGAGACTTCCATCTGCCACTGAAGGTGCTCAAGAACTTCTACTCCTGCACCATCGAGAGCATCCTGACGGGAAACATCTGCACCTGGTTTGGGAACAGCACCAAGCAGGACAGACGAGATCTGCAAAGGGTGGTGCGCTCGGCAGGACGCATCATTCAATCAGAGCTCCCTGACCTGCTGTCCATCTACACCAAGCGGTGCAAGTCCAAAGCTAGGAAGATTATGATGGACCTCTCCCATCCCAACAATGGACTCTTCTCACTGTTGAGGTCTGGGAAGCGCTTCCGCTCCCTTAAGGCCAAAACAGAGAGAATGAGGACTGGACTCTCCCACACACATCACTATAAGACTGGACTCTCACACACGTCACCACACGCACCACCACACATTTCCTATAATCCTATAATTCCTATAATTTATAATCCTTATCTTTATAATCTCTTCTGCTATTTGCACATTCTTTACTGTAAATTCCTAAGTTAATTTGTAAATTCTGTAGTAAACTGTAAATTGTAAATATTGTAAAACTTTTCTTCTGTCATTTAATGGTCGGGCATTGTACAGCTACAAGCATTTCACCCCCATGTCATACTGTGTATGGTTGTGTGTGTGTGACAAATAAAATTTGAATTTGAATTTGAACAAGCAGACCGGTTTCAACTCAACAGATATTTTGGATTCAGAGCCAACAGTTTCTGCAGCTGATTGCTTTTAAGAAATAACACAAAAGAAGAGAAAAGATAAATGTGTAGCCTGATGAACCTGCTTTGAACAGGCTGAAAGCCAAAAAATGAAACGTGCATTGCTTTTAAGTGCATAGAAGTGTTACCTATATCATAATGTAGGCACGATCTCTTTTGTAAAAACTTGTGTTCGGTTGGGCTCATATCCTTAGAGCCAATTCCACTTTTTGTTATCGTGTTTTGAAGCGAGGCTGTTTGACATGCATTAGATAGTCCTGTCCATTTATACTCTATCAAAATAAAAGCCTGGGCCCATCTATCCTCAAACGCTGCAGTTAGGGATATAATATAGATAAATCTGTCTGCCTCGGTTTCTCTGAATTGAAGCAATTTTCTGATCTCGTCTTGCCGAAAGCCTCTAGCATACAAAAGTGTTTTTCTTCTCTTAAGAGAAAGTCTGCTACAGTTTCTTGTCACAAAGCTTTGTAAAGTACATGCAGTGAAAGATGAAAGAATCACGCAAAGATTGCCATCATGTTCTAATCCAAAAACATGTCTGACTACTTCTGTTTCTTGTTCAGATTTTCTTAAAGCAAAATTTGCAAACGCAGTAATTTTCTAAAAGCATTTTCAGAGGTTCGTTACTGTAATGTCATCATTAATGAGAATGTCATCAACTAAACAAACTTGTGCTTGTTGTTTCTGATATTGTTGTAGTAGTAACCATGTAAGCAGTTACCTCCGTGGCTTCTGACAGTAAAAGCTGAAAATCCCACGTGACAGTTAAACTTCATGTCGGTAATAAAAATTGATTGATAGACTATCATGTTATTAAGTCTCTACTATATTTTTCTATAAAATACTAAAACAATGTAAACAAACTTAAATGAGCCTTGTCACAACTATAGCACTAGCCTCTTCATGTTGCCCCTTTGAATCCATGTTGCGTGTTCCCCATCTTCCTGCCTGTTTGTCAAACGTTTTCTTCTGGCTATGAAATGCTTCCGTGGGAGCCACTCAATCATTTCCTTCCCCTTTGATTGAAGAAGAGAGCACATTCATTTTGCACGGACCCTGGGGTGAGGCGGCGGGGCCTTCGGCGGGGCAGCTGCGAGCGCACACAGATATTATATCATGTTTATCTGTGCAGCAGTACAGACTCTTCCCTGACCATAAGTGCCAGTGTCCTGCAGGACAACTTTGATCTTGACCACCTACTGCCCTGCAGCCTCCCCAGGGTCACATCCAAGTGAAGGCCATAACTTCTCTTAGATTAAAGCTGCTAAACCTTCCACAGGGGCCACAGATGCTATCGGTTTCCCTTTGACCTTTGACCTGTCCCACTTAGGTTGAAATAATAATTAAAAAAAAGTCCCTGCTACTGCAGAAATGTGGGAAAAAGCCATCGTGTAGCTTTTAAGCAAAGGGTGATATTAACGTATCAAGTAAGCGGGAGACCTATTTCTGTTTAAATCCTCCTTTTATATCTCTCTCTGGCCATTTCTTGCTGTCAAGGTGATGTTGCTGGGCAACAGCCAAAGGGAAATAGGATTCAGCATGGCAAGGTCAAGACTAAATGCCTCACACAGCTCTCTCTCTCACACACTTGACACACACACACACACACACACACACACACACACACACACACACACACACACACACACACACACACACACACACACACACCTCCAGCAGTGAACCTTGAGCTAGATGCTGCAAGTCCCCAGAAATCCTGCTTGACTTTTGATTTTTATCTGTTTCCAGGCTGCCTGACTCTTTGCCCTGCCTTTACCCATCACAGGCATTTCATTTTTTCCAGCTTCTTGTAATACAGCTGAGGAGTCAGCTTTATTTATTAAAGAGGCATGGGAGCCAGCTAAATGTGCTAAGGGGCTATATCCAGAGGTGTGGTGGGGTTAGTGTCCTTGGGCTAACCTTCAGTGGACACATTTTGCAAAGACAGTCACCACAACCATTTATTCAGCTTTTATTTCTGGAACTGTAAAAAGCAAATATTTCAAATCAGTTGAATTCGGTTTATTTTATACTGCGCCAAATCAAACCAAATGTCACATCGAGGCACTTTATAATGTAAGGTAAAGAAGCTACAATATTAGAAAGTAAACCCAAACAATCAAATGACCCACATGAGCAAGCACTTGGCAACAGTGAGGAGGAGAAGCTCCCACAGCCGAACCAGGCTCGGGGAGTGGCAGCCATCTATTGCGACTGGTTTGTGGTGCGGGGAGGAAGACAGGCCAAAGGACAGACTGTGAGGGAGCCAAAATTTCCAATCAATTACTAATGATTAAATACAATAGTGTTGCAGTGTAGCGTCTTTAAGAGATGATAGGGGTTGATTATTCAAGACCAATTCTGGATTTAACTAGTAATATGTGGTCTGCCTTTTAGTCACTCTCAATGCAGCATTCTGGTTTAAATGAAGGCTTTTTAATGAGCTTAAACATAATTTATTAGGGTGTTTGAAATGGAATTTAAAGAACCTGCTATCTCTTCATGGTGTTGAAATACTGGCGCTATGAGAATAATTTGAAGTTCTGCTTGGTTTTGCTTGTGACCCTTTGAAACGAAGCCTTGTGTAATTACATGTCTGAGTTGTGATCAGTTCACTAATTTAATTTTTTCAAGTGGTTGAAGAGTTTTAGTGAGTGAAGTTCTTACATTTAAAAGTTTGGAGTCCTGTGAGTTTAAGAAATCGTGTTGTTGTAGGTTGAGTGTTATGGTGCTTTACAGTCAGATTATTCTTTTAGATAAAACAACTGGATTATTTAGCTTCAGTGCTCCCAGTCAATATTAATTACTTGTCTACTTTAACCTGATGGATGGCATGGTTGTATGACCACTTTGTACAGTGGTCTTTATAGGTACACACCATCTTCCATGCTTCTCAGTTTCCTTTTGATATCATAACAGCACATTTAAATGGAGTACACACTTTAACAAATGATTTTAAACAGTTTTATATTTAACAGGTCAATTTGCCAATGTCTTCCAGCCCTGCTAATTAAGAATAAAAAAATACCTGATTTAAATTTGGCACGGCTCTGCTTCAAAGTCATGTTCTTGTGCACCTCTGGACTGGTTCCAGCGGTTTTGAGCCAATATTTTTAGATCACTCACTAAAAATCCCTGTCTCACCGCTTAAATAAACACCTACTTTTAACTGGACAAAAGTGCAAACATCAACTGTTTCAAACTGAACCACAGATCATCATTTTGGGTTTGAGGATGATGAAAAGCTGAATCACTGGCTACAACTCAGAGACCAAACAGCAGTTTTCAGTGGAAGGATCCACAGTATCCATCCCTGAAAGCAGTGTGTCAGGTCAGGATTATG
This sequence comes from Mchenga conophoros, assembly GCF_057382185.1. Lineage (NCBI taxonomy): Eukaryota > Metazoa > Chordata > Actinopteri > Cichliformes > Cichlidae > Mchenga > Mchenga conophoros. The sequence goes on from NC_140543.1 coordinate 220,118, forward strand.
CTTTTTTTTTTCTTTAATGCCATTCACGTGGTTTTGCATTGTAAATTTGGGGTTTAGTGTAACATCCTCAAGTGTCTGAAGAGGACCGTTTGGCACAAACAACCTCAGCTGTGCTGCTTGCCGGTGTGCATCTGCTCACAGTGCAGTGAAAAAGGACTTTTGAGGGTTTTTTTTTTTGATACACTAAAACAGCCATCACTCATCTAGAGCCCCACTTGCCAGATCTGGTATTATTCAACATTTTTTTTATAATACTGAATTAAATCCACAGCATAAGCCCTGCACTTTATGCCATATGCACACAATGATTTCTGAAAAAAGAAACATGCAGGAACATTTCAAACTAAAGGTGCAGTTCATGCAAGTCTTTTCTAGTCTTCAGTGTCAGTATGTCATGTATTTCTTGTCCGTGTGTGTCATCTTGTCTAGTCTGTGTCATTATGTCTACGTGTCTCCATGTTTCCTGTTTTATTTTGAAAGTCTTGAGGTTTCTATGTTCAATGTGCATATATTACTCTTCCCCTGTGGCGCTATTATGTTTATTTGTGTCAGCTGTGTCTCCCCAGGTGTTTCCACTTGCCTCATTACCCTTCTGTGTATTTAGTCTGTGTGTTTTCATTCAGTCTTTGTCAGGTTGTCTGTCATGTTTCATGTACTTGAGTCTGCTCAGTTCATGTTTTTTATATCATAGTTTCTCGCATGTGCCTGTTCAGAATCATGTTCGTGTCCGTTGACATAGTTACCTCAGTTTAGTTTTTTCTGTTTATGTTTCAGGTTTATTTTCGCCCCTGTTGCTTTATTTTGTACTCATGTATCAGCCATAATACACAGCTCGCTTTTTGTTTATCCTTAGTTCCGTCTCCCTCCGTGTGTGCAGTTGGGTCCTTCTCACTCCCCACACAGTCTGCTTCAGTTTTGGTGTGAGTTCCCTGTGCACGGACCAGGCCGTGTAACAATGTGAGTACAGTAAAACCCAATGACAGCAATGTGTTTTTGACAAAATCATGCCAGATCAAGCCATAAAGGAATGAAGAAATCCACACGTCTTAACTAAGTGAAGTACTAAGCAGCTTCATGTGCAACTTTTTGTTTTCATCACTTGAAAGAGAAAAGCATCCACCACCCCCGATGAGGCTTTTGCTCGATGGCATGAGAATACTGATGGTGTCCCTTTTTGGCAACGTTAACGTTAGCTAGCTTCATGCTTCTTGGTTGGAGGATGGAGACAGTTAACAGAAAAAAAGTTCCTGCCTGAAACATTTCTCAACAAGCTCTGTGGATTTTCAACAACACTGTCATGACTTCTGGAAAGAGACATTGCTGCTGACTTTTTCAAATGTGTTTTTTTTTGCTTTCTTTTTTTTGGTTGTTGTTGCTTTGAGCACCAAAAGACTGTTTCTTTTCTTTCTTAAAAAAAAATCCTTTTCTAGTGCAGGTACTTAATTTGTCTAGAAGGTATGCAGGGAGCGGAGGGGAGCATAGAGGTCTCATGGGCATTAAGCAGCAGGGTAAACAAGCTTCAAAGCTCAAGCAGAAGCCTCAGACTTGACCTAGGGTGAATCGCAAGTCATTAGTTACATGCCAGGCAGCATCTGGGGTAATCACACCAAACACCATGGGCTTTATCACTCTGAACTACACACACTACAGAAGCAACAGGGCTTAGCATGTTGGAAGAATCCTCTTTTAAAACGAGAGAACACGTCCTAAAATAAAACAAGGAAGAAATGTTACACTTTTTAAATTTAGCTACTTTTTTTCTGCTCTTTGCTTCCAGCAACAGTGTTTCTGTTTGTTCACTGATTAAAGGAAACACAGAATGTCCTTTCTGACACCCGCAGCTCAAAGCTCGTCTCTTGAAGACGACAGCACAGCATTTCTGCAAATTTGTGTTTCATATTTTAAATGAGATTTTTGTTCAGAGCTCTGATAGGTTTCAATTTTATTGAAGATGTTCGCTTCCCTGGAATAACTTCCATGCTCCGCGTAGATCAGATAAGATGTGGTTGTACAGCATACCGAGACACTTTCAAGAAATCCATCACCACATTCTCTTATCATTACAGAAAATCACTGATTTATTACAGGCGGAGAATGCGTGCTAACCTGTCCCACTATCATTTTGATCATGTAATGACAAAGTACAGTGATGAAAAACTCAAAAGGTGCGCTTCTACCAACAGCCACACAAGCCTCACAGCTGAGCCCATCATTCCCCACTGCAGCTTCTCTGGTCATCTGATGATAGATAGCCATGTGGCAGATGTTTCCGGAAGTACCCCATTGATAACAGTCCCATAGGAGCACCTTGATTGGAGTTCATCCCCCTCCCTCTGTCCCACCAGCTCATTCATCACTGGCTGAAATTAAAGGCTGCCCTTGAGTGTCAGCAACCAAAGTGTTGATGGAATGGGTGCTGATGAGATGCACTGATTTGAGTGCTGCATGGTATCCTGAGAGGGTGAGGGATGATTGTTTATGAATTTATGTACTCATGCAGTAGATGGGGTTGTATTTTCATCTAATGTAATACACCTGTCAATCTGGAACAGCAAACGGTTATAGTTTTAGATGTGCATTTATGTAAAGTCTGATGTGGCAGTTTCACTTATCGGCAGCTGGACTTGGTGGAAAAAAGTGAAAAACGGAGGAGCTACATTATATGACATGTTTCAGCTGAATGTGTAGAGGGAGAAGTTCAAGCACAAGTGAAATTTGAGTTTGTGAAATTGCATAGAAAACAATAGAGGGGAGTGATTTGATGGATTGTTCCAGCATTAGCACAGATGCATAGGTTGTACTGAATCGTGATGGTGAACTGGGAGTTCAACCAGAAGCACAATGCTTTCTGTTTACAAGCCAACGCACTTTCCACTTCTGACTTCACATGGTCATTAGTTTTAGCCAATTTAATTCTGACGTCTATAGAAAGAAGATCAATCAGGTGGGGGTTGGGGGTTTCATGGTGACTTGGAGGGATTTCTATTGACTTTATTGGACTGTATGAGACTCTTGCATACAGGTCCCTATCAAGTGCAAGTATGGGAAGATAAGAGAGTGAAAATGGTCGGTCTACAAATAATGACACGAATCATTTGGCGTATTTTTGTGCATTTGTGTGTCTGCTTAAAGCATCACTTTGAAAGCTTTTGGAGAATTCTCAAAGGAGAAAGGACATAAAAGAAAAGCCATATTTCATCTGCCTTAATTTGATGGAGGAAGTTAGTGGGCAGATGCCTGTTTGTATACAATGATGCTGTCTTTAGCAGACCAAAACAAATTAAAAAAAAAAAAAAAAAAGTACTGTAAGAATATGGCAGAATAATCCAAAGTTCAAACAGAAAATCAGAAGGAAGCAAGAAAATGAAGCAGTGGGAGACACAGGAGTAGGAGGGGGAAAGCCCAACAAGGTCATTAAGACTGAGGAAAGGGACACATTTACCAAATATAATAAGACACAGGTATATTCAATTAGATAACAAGACAGGGACTCAAAACACAGCAAGCCACATAAGGAAGTAATATGAATGGGAAGTAACTGAAAGGAATGTGGAATACACACAGAGGGAAGCAGGGAAATGCAGAAGAGAGAAAAACATGAGGAAAGAACGAGAAAATAATAATGAATTGTGTAAAATATTAATTACACTATAAACCATGACACAAGATAAACAAAACTAATCAATTAATTTATGTATATATATTACATTGATTGCAACTGTCCTGAGTGCAGCAGTCAGATGAAATTAGTGGGACACTGTGCCAGTAAGTAAATATTGGCACAGTAGCCCAATATTATAATTTTATCTTGGCAAAAAAATAGTAGGTACAAAAAGCAACAGGTTGCCTGTTTGGGGTGTGACACACAGTTCTCCATTTCAGTTTTGTATTTTTATTAATAAGTATCTCCCAAATGGCTCTCTTGTACCTGTCTAGATGCCAACGTGCCCTTTTGATTGGGATCAAGTACAAGCTTGAGGCAGAAATAAAACTTAACCCTGTCTATAACGCTGCTCCCACAGCAGCGTTATAGACAGGGGGAGTTTTACCACACCACTGCACTGAATTACCATTTTACTGGGTAGGGTGGTTACCAAAGTGTTGGCTTTTGACCTGTTTTTATAGTCCAACAAAGCCGACTCATGACTGCTTAGACTGCATATGTCTGATGAACCAACAACCTAAGCTTTCTCTTCTAGGAACTGATCAGTCAGTCTCCAATATTCACTTCATGCCCAAGAGATTCAATCACATACACACTCTTGAAAACTGAGCCGGTTGTGATGTTTTATTGTCCTCACCCATGTCTGTTAGCTGGTTGATGTTAGCTGACCGGCCATGCTGTTAGACTGACCTTCCGGGCATTTTGAACAAAAACCACCACACCGTAAAATGCCCCCATCAATAATGATATGAAAACACGAAGTGAGAACCTGTAGGCCGCCCGGTGTAAACGTGTCTTGCCTGGTGGATAATGCTGCCTTTCTAAGCAGACAAAGAGATCTGCCCTCCGTGTGCTGCTGCTGTTCGTATTTTCAGACGCAGTGTTACTCTTCTGAGCCTGTTCGACGGGGTGCAAAAAGCATTCAGCTCTGAAGGATTTGAGAAACAGTGCAATCGTCCTGAATTTAAATGGGTTCAGGGCCCTGCGTACAGATGGCTGTGTACACAGCCAGATACGCCGTTCAATAGTTTGGAGTTTCTTCTCTCTCTAATCGCACCCTCTCTTTTTCTCTTTGCTGTCTTCGCGGCCTCTTTATCACTGCACTTCTTTACACACCTTGTACATGTAGACTGAAAAACACACATCCCGAAGCACACAGTGTTTTACTCCATTTCATTCTCGTTGCCCCACTTCTGCTTTCTCCTCTAATTCTCCGTCCCCTCTTATTTCCCAGGACTGAGGATCCAGATAAAGAAATCGTTTTCCTTTGACCGTCAATCACGTTGACATAATTTAACAAACCAGAAATAACGTTTCTGTCTTTGTTTCTTTCTTACACGTCCTTTTCCCCCAGCCTTCTTCCCTTTCCAGGCTTCTAAACACTGAGAAATGAGATAAAGAAATCACTTTTGGGGGCGAATGGCCACAAAATAGCAAGCGTACACCTCAAGCTTTCCCTTGATCCACCATTTGACTTGTCTACCACCCTCAACCTATTGTTCTTTCTCAAACACACACATGTCTGAGCGCATTCCCCTAAACATTTATTTTCTTTGCTCCACATTGCAGCACAAACTCAAACTGTGAAGATAAACTAGCCTGCAGTGTCAGAGTCTGACACAATGAAAGAATGCCATGCTGCAGAGCACCACAGTGATAGATTTAGACCAAAGTAGCAGATTAAAACAAATGAGGACCGGTGAAGGCTTCCAGACATCTGTTTTCATCTGATGTAGCGGGCCACCCGGGGAACCAGATGCTGGGAATTTTTTAACAATTTGAACAAGAACAAAGCTTTTGTTTAATTGACACAGTGAAGCTCTATTTACATTTAATCACCATGATTTTAAAATGCATTTCTTTCTTTTAGCTGCTGGAAATAAGGCTAGAAAAGCACTGTGGCCATTGCTAAGGTTTGGTTACAGTTATCTAATTGCTCTTTGTCAAAGTATGGCAAATACTGATACTGGTTTTGGGATCAAACCTGCCTGTTGTTTGCATGTTCTCCCCTTGTCTGCCCTTTTTTAATCCAGATGCTCTGGCTTCCTCTCACAGTCCACAGACATGAATCTTAGGTTAATTGGCCGTTCTAAATACTGGATGCAGGAGAAGCTTGAATGATTGCCTTTTTGTCTGTGTTAGGCATATAATCAACTGGCAACCTGTTCACGGGGCACTGTGCTTCTGAGAATACAGCCGTGATCCAGTCAGATGGATGGATCACAAAGATATTTGTGCCTTAGATTAAGATTTTGTAACTATATTTGTTCGAACAGCCTACGCACAGAGCATTTAATTTGTAGTTCTGGGTGCTGTGTCTCATGAGCTCTCTCAGCGATGTGAGGAAGGTTGGGCATTTCATCTTGAAAGACCTGATTAGTTTCAAAGACTAGGATTACTGAAAGTTTAACAGAATTACATTAAAAAAGATGAAAGAAGGAGAAGATATTTACTAGTAGGAGAAGACATATGAAACATGAGAGGAAAAAACGCTTTCAATATTAAGATCGAAAAGCTCCAGTCTTGAGGTGTAAAGATGGGGTCATATTTCTCCATTTCCCAATTATGCGCAGTACATATTTAAACGCTAATTACTCTCCTATTAGTTACAAAATGAGCCAATGGCTATATTAGTTACTTATAGACTTTTTCCAGTACTTTAACTCCACATTTCATGATCATTATCTCTAATACAGCGCAAAGTCCATGTAAACCTGTGATTTATATATTTTCTTTATCCTTATTTTTTCACATCTATTGTACCAGGCTTCACGGTGGTCCTTGCATTTGTTTGTTTCTTGCCTGGCACGAAGGGAAAATACATTTAAATCCAAACAAGTTAATTAGGAGGGAGATAGCATCAGCGCAAACGAGGCTAATGAAATAAACACTGTCCTAAAAGAAGAGATTAGCAATTAAGCTATTGGAGCGCAGAGTCATTTATGTTCCATTGTGCTGTCTTTTAATGTGGCACAGTAATGAATACTGCTCCTGCTTTTATATCTGCGTGAATGTGTGTGTGTGTAATATATGAGTGTGTGCTGTTGGGTAATAATAACCCACTCTTGCCTATTTGTTTACCAGCCTTTGTTTACTGAAGGACAATATGACTATTTTCTGTTTAACATCTACAGTGCTGACACTCAGTGTGCAAACTATCCTGTACTTCCTGTATTTAAGATGATGCCGTGTGATTAGACGAGAGAGGTATGCACTGATTTTCTTTCGTATGCGTTTATTTGACTGATTAAAAGCAGAAAGTGTGTGTACAAAATCCCTGCACCTGCACATTGTATACACAAGCCTCTGTCGCTATGTATCGTTTGCAATGGTGAGACAAAGTGCATGTGCTCTGCCTACAGACAGTATGTTACATTCATGAACACACACACAGTAAACACAAACTGCTCTCGGCTGTGTGTGTGATTCATGCGGTCTGGTCCTGTTCTTGCTGATGAATGGAGACCAAAGGGCTTTGTAGCAACCAGGACACATGGTAACTCCCCCTCAACTTTATCTCCAACAACACCATCTATAGAACACATCTGTCTATCTGTCCAGCCGTGGCTGGGAAAGTCGTTAACCCAGAGACCCTCTGGGCTCCTGAAAGCCACTGACTAGACAAAGATTGAGAATAAGAGAAAAAAATATTAGGATGGAATTTATGAAGTTTTTACCTTTCTATAGAAAATGCATTTAATAATAGATATACACCCAGCCGCCATGTTTTCATTCCAGGTATACCTGTTAGATTACTGGCAGCAACTCAGTGCATTAAGGCACGTAGACATTGTCAAGATAATTCGCTGAAGTTCAAACTGAGCATCAGAATGAGGAAGACATGTGATTTAAGGTGATTTGACTTTGAAGGTAGCGTGGTTGTTGGTCCTCAGTGTTGGGGAGTAACGGAATACATGTAGCGCCGTTACGTATTTAAAATACAAAATATGAGTAACTGTATTCCGTTACAGTTACCGTTTAAAAAGGTGGTATTTACAATACAGTTACTCGTGTTTTCCTCCGAAACAATAAATTCCGTTGGAGCAGCCTTTCAACGCTTCTCTCTGTCTCTCGTAAGCAAAGTTGACTCAGACAACAAAGTAAAGCTAGTTTTCGGCTATGAGCCCGACACAGAACCCGACGTATTAGCCAGAGGTCCCTTTACCTCCAGTAATAGTAATAAATCACAGCAATAGTACATTCATGTAGTTGTAAAAAGCATGATAATATATTAAGTAATCCAAAGTATTCAGAATACGTAACGGAATACGTTACAAAATACATTTTGGGGCATGTATTCTGTAGTGGAATACATTTTAAAAGTAACCTTCCCAACACTGTTGGTCCTAGATGGGCTGAGTATTTCAGAAACTGCTGATCTGCTGGGATTTTCCTGCATAACAATCTAAGAGTTTATAGAAAATGAGCAGAAAAAATATCCTTTAACCTTCTTGATGCCAGAGGTTAGATGAAAATGTCCAGATTGTGTCAAGCTGAAGGCAAAATTGTTGATTATTATTGC
>NC_140543.1:233303-241726 GCF_057382185.1 Mchenga conophoros
TGTGTGTGTGTGTGTGTGTGTGTGTGTGTACATGTGTGGTGTATTCATAATTGTCTCTGGTACATTTGTTGTATGGGCAGTATGTGTTCACTGTTTGATTGTGTAATTACGTGTTACGCACTGGCAATGCATGCCGGTAGATGGTAATACAGGAAGTAAAGAGATGGTCTTACCGCACACAGTGGTCCCGCGTACTTATTCAGATTCAGAGTAAGAATCACACATATGTATGTATATATTCATTGGGTGAATGTGCAGTAGTAGCAGCAAGCAGGTGAATTCTGTACATTAATATGAATAGACATCTGACTATTTTACAGGATAGACAATATAAACATATTTAAAATTAAAGGAATTGAAATGTACATTGTGCCTTGGTTTAGTGTCTGGAAGAGTCCTGACTCAGTCAATTATGGATGATGTGAGAGGGCGGGTGTGTGTGTTTAGGGCACGGATGGCTTGGGGATAGAAGCTCCTCTTGAGTCTCTGTCCTTGCGGAACCTTCTACCAGATTGCAGAAGTTGGAACAGTTTGTTGCCAGGATGGGACGGGTCCTTCAGTATCTACGCTGCTCTAGTCCGGCATCTCCTGGTGTAGGTGTCCTGAAGCGGGGGGAGAGCAATCCTGCAGCAGCATTCTGCTGTACGGATCACTCTCTGGAGAGCTTTCTTTGCTAATCTTTGTCTGTCCCAAATATTTTTCCGAGAACTGTACAGACTCTTTTAGATGTTTTCTGGCAGCCTGACCAGGTCTTCCTGTTCCTATCCCTCAATATTTCCATCTCTTGGTTATAGACCTTGATGATGATACACCTGGCTCCTCAAGGAAATCCTGTACTTGATTAGATGTTATCACATTGTTTTTGTTAACCATGTAAATCTGTCATTGTGCACTAACCCTGCTGTGGTCTTCCAGATATTTTGATGTTGTAGAAGTGCCCCGTGCATTTTTTCTTTTAAGAATTCACAAGGTTGTTGGCCTCTGCTGATGTTTTTGCTGTCTCTCTGATGGATTTATTTTCAGCCTAATGATAGCCTCCTTCACTTGCATCAACATCTCTTTGGATCCAATGTCGAGATTTCCAAATACAAGTTTAACACTTGGATTAAACTCCAGATTTCATTTGTTAGAAAACAACAAATGAACAGACCTCACTTGGCAACTGCTTGTCAGTCAATTGTCCAATTATTTTTGAGCCTCTGAAAAGGGGGACTGTTTAAAAGTCCTAAACAGTCAGTGCAATGCTTTTGTTAACCCTCTTAAATTAAAACTGTGGCGAAATACAGAAACATAATTACAAAAACTTGTCATTGTCCAAATATTTATGGACATAACTGTATTCATATACACCACCAAACTATTGTTTATACGGTGGGTTTATTTCACAATATTAATGTTTCTGCAAACTTTTATCTTCCAAACAGTAAATTAAAAGACTTGAGTGTCAGGTTGAGCTGTACTTTTATGATTAATGGCACTACTTTGTGAGTCACTCCATGCAGCAAATAACCACAATGGTAAAAGCTGTGGAACGCACTGCAGGAGATTAGGAACTATAAAACTAAAAGGATGCTGGAGAGAAAGGCCAGACGTGTCTTTTGGGGTCTTCCTGTAGCACCCTGAAGCCACTGGTTGTGAGCTGAAAGAGAGCTCAATAATTTAAACTCTGTCGTGCCAAATACTTAATTTTCTCTTCCATTAAACTCGTTTTATTTTGTTCCTTCATCTACATTTAATTTGATTGGCTTACATTTGTTTCGTTCCAAGACTTCGACCGAATTCCTTTTCCTAAAGGCAACATGGGTTTCTCCGAAGTTCATTCAAATTTAATAGAGTCGTGGTATCTTGATTTTTATGTAAAAACACTCTCCTCATATCGAGCCAAGTCCCCGAGTTGAGGGGAAAAGCAGCGAGTGAGTGGACTCCCCAACAATGTGCCAACATTTCATGAAAACACTGGCTTCACCAGAGTGCAAAATGAACAAGCACTGCTTCATGATTTTCTTCTTCTGCGTTCCTTTAGTTCCTTGTTTCAAATTTTAACTTGCAAGGTTATTTCTGATAGTTACTGAAAAGGTAAACAGTTTGCGTTTCTTATGTTATTCTAAATATAAGCCAAAAATAATGTCTTTCAGTCGTATTTGCATACTGTCACTTACACATAGCAGCCTGTTAGATTAGCGTCGCAGGAGTGTAAACAAAGGAAAATGGCTGACCTGGATCTGTCTAAAGATAACAGGACAAAATGTCTATGTATTTATTATTATCTATTTATTCAATAGAAACCCCCCATCAGGCTGTGGTTATAAAGTGGGTTTCGACCAATTCGTTTTTACCTATGTTTACGATACAGATACAGTTGCCACAGAGAGTAGTGACAACTAGCTGTCCCTTAATTCTACACATACACCTTATTTAGAAATCTTATTTTTGATCATTGCTACTGTTGTAATCTGCTAGCAATGAAAAGATTTTTGGTTTCTTCTTGTTGTTGCTTTTACTCTGAGTGCTATTGATCAGTCAGCTTTGAGCAAGGAATCGTTGCATGCAGGTAAACAGTTTGCTTAAAGAATAAAAGAGAAGTGGCAGAAGACCAATGCCAAAACCACTGGCTATCATCTGATAATTTAGTTAATTTCTCTCTGTTGTTAAAAATGTATCTGCAGCATTATTGACTTTTTCACCTTTATTGTTCTGCACTAGAAGCTGTTGTACAAGTGACCCAAGTCGCCGTTCGTAAACAATGACCAACAGACAAAAACAGAATTGCCTACAACATCAGACTCACAAATGGATTCTAGTAAGACTGATCATTACTTTTCTGTTGTTTCCTCTTGTTTTTCTTTCTTTTTCCCATCCCTGTCTGTGTCCTGTGTGTACAGTTTGTACTTTTTGTTCCTTACCTCTTGGACAGCTGGGTAAAAGTGCCAGATATCCTGCCAAGCTTAGGCTTAAAGTCCATTTTTTTCATAGAATTTACTCTCTTATTGCGTGACTAACTCACTGTTGCCACTCATGCTGAACTCGTACCCTGATCAGGACCAGCATATGTTCAGTTTCAGTTTAAAATCAGGTAGAAGCGCCCACAAGTGTGATATAGATCCTCTGCTAGGAGAATGTGTTTTCTTTTAAAGTTCAGCATATTAAGTTGTAGTTTAAAAAACCCCATAAAATGAAGCCCATCTATAATGTTACCGAGGCACAAAGTGTGTGTCACCTTCTCATTGGATTTGACATGTATTCAGTAGAGCAGGGCGATATGGCCAAAAATATTTATCACGATATACATTTGAAAATTTGCGATAACGATATAACTGACGATATAATTGATGCGAGACAAAATACTCCACAACATTACTAGCGCAAAAAGACAACCTTCCATTAATTTTCACTTAAACAAGAAGCTGGTTTTTATGTACATTAAAGCTTTATAAAAATGTAACAGTGCAAATGCAAATTCCTTGCTGAAAGTTTAACCAAAAGGCATTTCCAGTAGAAATGGGCTGACATATCCGAGCATAACCATATATAATATCCACTGAAGTTAAAAAGAGGTGCTTTGCAACATTAAACTGTAGTGTGCAGTACGTATTTTTTTGGACCATAAGGCACATTGAGCTAAACAAAGCAGTTAGATAAATCAAACTTTATTAAACTCATTCTTCTTGCTTCCTCCACTTCTGTACCATTGATTCATTGATGTTGAATTCTCTGGCAGCTGCTCTATTCCCATGTTGTTGCAGTATATTAATGACTAGCCTTGTATTGTGGATGGATTATCTCAGTTGTTCTCCTGACTGACGTTTGGTCCGTTTACAGCATCCTGCCATGCGATTGCATTTGTCTCTAACCATGAGGAACCTTAGTGTTCATCCTCCAGCTTCACTGTTTATGTTATGCTAACATAGCTGTGTCGCTAGCGATCACGTAGCACATCATTATATACCAGCTAGCCCAACTTCAGTAACCCTACAAACGTCACTGCTGTTTAGTTTCCTGTCTTCATTTATGTTGGAAGTGATAGCAGAGCTGTACGTTTGATTTTTTTCAGAAATCTCTCAGTCAGAACATGCTATATCATGCTTAGGTAACTAGCGAAACTAGCGAGCTAACTTCCGCTAGCTTCCTGCTAACTTCTAACTCCGTTAAATGTAATAAATTTTGTTTTCATGGATGCCTGGAAGTTAAACTGAATTGTTACACCTGGTAAAGCAGCAATGCTGATCGTTTTATTAAAGATGAAAGAATTTAGACAGTTAACTCTCAGTGATGCTGCAGTGTTTGTTTGACCTGAAGTGTACTGAATTTAGGACCCAGATTACTCCCAGATTTAAGAGCATCTTAGTCCGACAAATACAACAATAACGACGGCCGCTTGCATGTTCTGCAAAAAAATGTGCTTTGTTGTGTATCTGACGGACAAACACCAAACCAGTTCCACATCACTGAAGTTGCACCATTTTTACAAACCAATTCTGGTTCATCTGTTTCACTCAACAATCGGCCATGTGCATATGAAAACAAAGGCACTGCGCATGTGCGTTTTACTCATATTCTATCGCGATATTTCATTTTCCTATCGTTGCCTAACATTATACCGGTATTACCGTGAACGGTATAATATGGCCCAGCCCTAGTATTCAGTTGGTGATGCTGGAAGTGTTTACACGATTTTATGTCTAAGTTACACTCCTGGAATTTTAGCTAATAGAGCGTAGATTAGAAAACTGATCAGTTGCATTTGTTGGCCATTTATCACCAAGCATACCAATTCAGTCAATACAAATAATTTCCTTTGTGTTTTCCAAAGGTTTTCTCCTTCATTAGAGTGTGTTGCCGTAACCATTTTTTTCAGTTTGATTTTCAGGGTGTCTTTGAATTCTGTCCCACTGTAGGTTGAACATTTTAATTTGATCAAAAAATGGCAACACGTTATCCAGTCCATATCAGTAATGGATATCCAGCATGTTTTTTCCCCTTTGAGATGTGATGTGTTTTGAAAGTGTTCCTTTAATTTTTTTTAACAATGCATTTAACCTTATATAGATTAGGGAAAATCCAAAAGGAATTCAAACATGTGCACCCATTTCAGTTTTTAAAGAAGTTAATATATGCTGCACAATGATAACACCCTGGAATAAAGAAGAGGTCAAATAAATCTTTAATAGCCCCAGATTACCATGACATGCGAGTGATGAAACCTTTGACCACAGCTGTATATAATATGTGTGTGGATGTCTTTTTCACCAGTTTATATATAAATATGTACAGCTGGCACAGCAAAAACACATTTTCGAAGTCATAGAAGAGCCAAGACATCAACTCCCGATTATTACCTATGCAGAAAATCTTTATCTTTTCACTCTTCACATGAACAGCAGCGAGAAATATTGAGTGTCTTAAGACTTGTCATCTCCCTTACTTCTCAAACATGTCTGCTGAATTACAATGAAGCCATTTTGGCTTTTGACAAAACAGAGCCTAGTGCAGAGTGCTGTTGAGTAAAGTGAGAACCAGTGGGTAGCATTTTCCCCTTATTCTCTTTCATCCATGAGAAATGAAATGAGAGTAGAGAAAGCACCCTGAGAGGTGAATGGATATTCTGCCACCTGCGGCACAGACCATGTCGACTGTTGAAAATATCTATATAGTACCAAACGCCATTTAGATTCTGCCTCAGAGTGTGACCGTTTGATGAGACGCTGAAGCCCGGTGACATTAGATCATCATTTTATGTTGCTACTTTCATTTGAGCTTCTTTAAAGCCAAAACAGTATGAGGTCTGATGGATTCTTTGATGCTCTGTACATATGTTTCTGTGTGGGTTTATTCTCTCTTAAAAGTAGATTTGTTTTAAAGGGAACATACCATGCTTTATTTTCTGCCATGCATATATTAAAATGATGTTGGATGCGTATTTATAACATGGCCAAAGTTTCAGATAATGAGGCCAAAACCTCAGGCTTCATATTTCATTAAATGTGCCGTCTCCAACAGTTTTCCTGGACACCAGTGGCTGTGGATTTCCTTAACATGGTCATTTGAGGCTGGCTGCTAGTACAGCAGCCCAATGTTCCTTCTACTGAAGCTTTCGATTCGCAGGAAGTTGTTATGGTCCTGGATATGCTAGCCTGTGATTTGAGTTTTTTGTGGACTTTCTAGTTTTCTTTGTGTAAATGTGTGATTCTTTGTCACAGTCCAGGTGAGCTGCTGGAAATTTCCACTGGGTTCCAGATTCACCTGTGTCCGCCAAGACCTGCGTTGTCTTGTCACCGCCAGTTTGTCAACTAACCCATGTTAGTAACAGGCTCTGATGCTCTATGCTATTGTCTCAAGTCCACCTTGTTCTCTTGTGCTGCAGTTTTCTGGTCACGCCACGGCTCATCCCTCAGGCTTTGCTCATTTCTCAGACTCCAAGCCATACTCTCTGCTCTTCACACGCCACCTCTTGGAAAGCTTCCAGCTCTACACCTGCCTGCCCTCCTGTCACCTTTTGCTCGGTGGATCTCTCGAACCCAGGTCAGCCATTCCACTCCGCTCAGCTCACCCGGAGCTACACCTTCTCCCATCAAATCTACTCCAACTCCACCTGCAACTGCTACCACACCCGCTTCCAGCCATGACTCAGTCCACCTCGTTAGTCCCTCACCCCTCACCCTGCTAAGTTGTATTCTGTTTATATTCTAAGTTGCCATGTTTCTATGCCAAGTTATTATGCTGTGTTTGTCACCACCAAAATAAAACTGTTAAAACTACTTCTGTTGTCTTCGCACTCTGTTCCACACTTGGGTCCAATTTTAAAATTATTTTCCCCTTTGTGTATTAATTCTGTTCTTTTTCTTGGGTTTTGCATATCTTCCATGTTGTTCTGCCCTTTCTGTAAAGTTTTCATCAGTGGGGTCCCGCTTGTTTGGTTATTTCCTCTCTTACTTTGGTAGCCTTTGTCTAGTGTGCTTAACGGGATTTAGTTTATTTCCCTTGTCCATTTTTGTTTGGTTTTTTTCCTTTTTAAATGTGTTGCACCTCCTGTTTTCTCTTTCTTTATTATCTTGTGTATTATCATGGTCCTACCTCATGCCCATGATTAAATATGGATTTTATTTCAAACTGAGTCATTTAAAGCTAATCTGTTACACTCCAATAATAATATGAAGTTGTAAGGTTTCCTTTAAATGTTCCATTAAAGTGCCCATAATCTAGTAATTAATATTTATTTAATTTAGGTACCAGGAATAGCATTTTAATGATATTTGAAGGTAATAAGTACTCCTTAATTTATGATTTTGTTTTTTAACTAACATATGGATTTAGGGCATGTGCACATGATAAATGTTTTAATCATCACTGAATTAAGGTTAAGTATTAGATTTGTATATTAACAGCAACATTAATACCATCCTTTATATATCACAGTATTCATATAACTGATGATTAAGTCTGTAAAAAATTGTAGGCTCATTTAATCAGTTTAAGTAAAGAATCTCCTAAAATACCATTATTTGTGCACCAGGAATGTTTCAGCCAAATTGAGGTGGTTTAAGAATTACATTGGATCTCAAACATGCGTGTGTGCATACTCTGTAAAAGATGGATGAATAAACAATGATAATAAATACTTCAAAGTGGCTCTGTCCCCACTGTAACAGACTGTGCTCTATAATAAAACAGCCTTGTGATTTCATCCGCTTTTATTAAATTTAGTTACAAATCGCATATGAGAACAAACATGTGTTACCTTGGCAACTGTTGATCACACTTCAATCCCTTTATTATTCACATAGAAGAGGTGCCATATGTTGAATGCATTCCATTGCTAACATTCTGGGGTGATTTGAGATTTTTATGTCTGAGACATCCTGTTTTATTTCTTGTAGGTGAAAGTAAGTTTTTTTTCCCCCCACACCTCTTTGGATAGGAAAAACACAAATATTTCAAAGATTAAGATATTGTCCATCAGCAGGCAGCATAAATCGTGGCATGACCGGTTCTCACCCACAACATTAATTTGACAAATTCTTCGCCAAAGGCTCACAACTGCCACCTTATTCCATACTGACTTTTCTCCTGTTTATCCTTAGTTCTGTTTCATCTTTTAAAATGATTTTTCTAAATGTTTTATGCACAGTGACTTCTATTCTTAAACTATTTTATTCAACCACAGGTAAACCTCTGTAACGTCCACCGAGAGTAAACAGATGGATGTAACTTTGAGGTCTGAAAACTGAAGCCAAAAAAGTAAGTGTTTTAAACCTGCATTCTATTTAATGCCCATCAGGGGGTAACTCTTGTGGTTGCAGAATGACTTCCAGTTGTATACCTCTCTATGGGAAAACAGCCCTGGCTTTCTTTTTCGCTCTGCAACCTCACTAAACACTTTCCTGATGACTTTATGACCTAGATTTGGGTTTTACTGAAAAGAAAAT
>NC_140543.1:241826-289393 GCF_057382185.1 Mchenga conophoros
AATCCAAATGAAGGATATTGTATTTTCTTACCATATACTTTGTTTTATGCCATTACTGATGTTGGTTTTCTTGTTTCTAAACAGAAATCACACAAACAAAACGTGGCAGAGACGGAAAGTCCTTCTACGTCTCATCAGAGGTAAAGAAATGTGTCACTCTTTAATGCTGCTGGAGATATTTATAGCAGTGGTTTAGTTGGAGCTGTTTTATTTCCCTTTTATTGGTGTTTTGTATTTACATCTTTTACTACTTCTAGTCTTGTCTATAATTTATATTGATTCAGAGATTAGCGTTTGAAAATGTAGAGTGTAAATGTACAAAATACATGATTTTGTTCCATTACAGTTATTAATTTTTATCTGCAATCTCCAGCATGTACTCCTTGTTAAAATTTTCCACTTTGAAAAATAACATTTACACTTTTGTCCTCATCAGCATCCCGGATGCTTCTGTTGCTGAAAATGGTCAAAAGAAGAAGAGAAAATGGAGACACTTCTGCTGTTCCTCGGTTTGCTTTTACTCAAAACATATGAAATGCACTTTCTCTTTAAATTGCACTTGTTAATTTAAAGTGACTTTACTTTTTTAATAAACTTATGTTTGTTCGTCCTCTGCAGCAAACTGACAGCGATGCAGAGGCAGAGAGCAGCACTGTGAAGACACAAAAGAAGTGTCGCTGGTTTCTTTTTAAATTCTGGAAGGTATGTTTTATGGAAAGAGTCCCTGTCATCAAGCATTTACTCATCACATTAAATGAGAAGAATTAAGAGCAATTTAGCACATCTATGTCCTCAAATTAAGTTCAAAGATGTTTAAACGGTTTTTTTTCACAGAAAGGTAAGTTTGAAGGGACTTGCAGGATGTTTCTCTAAATATTTTTTATGGTAAATAAGCATTTTTGAATCTTTTAATGAAGCTTCATGGATGATTTCTGTAAAAACTGAATTTTGATCACAACCAAATGAAGGATTTTGTATTTCATAGGACAAACTTTAAAACTCAATTTAAAGCATGAATAAATTGTTTTTATTTTATTTAAAGATATTCCTATATATCTGCTTCATGAGCTGACAGCTCACTAAAGTGATAAATAATATGAAATAATACCAAATTTTCTAACTGGACACTTTTCATGGAGAGACTCCCTTGGTATGTTTGTTTTATGCCATTACTGATGTTGCTTTTCTTGTTTCTAAACAGAAATTACACAAACAAAACGTGGCAGAGAAGGAAATTCCTTCTACGTCTCATCAGAGGTAAAGAAATGCGCCACTCTTTAATGCTGCTGGAGATATTTATAGCAGTGGTTTAGTTGGAGCTGTTTTATTTCCCTTTTATTGGCATTTGTCTTCCACCTTGTGTATTTACATCTTTTTTACTACTTTTGGACGTCCTCCAAAATGTTTCAGCGTCAAAGCTCATGCATACATGCACATACACTGCTCAGAATCTTGACATCTTTCCTAATTTTGTGTTTGTGTTTTTACCTTTTTGGAGCAGTGTAGCACGCGGTGGGAAAAAAAAAAAAAGTCAAACTGGGACTATAGACCGCTTCGGGTGAGTACACGTGGTGCACAAAGATCAAAGGTCACTTTGTCAAAGTGGAGAAAATGAATTATTTTACACTGATACTGTAAACGTTGCGCGTGTGTGTCAGGTTTCCAAACATCGGAAACACCTGCTACATGAACTCCTGCCTGCAGAGCCTCCTCAACATTGAGGAGTTCATAAGAGACATCAGGCGTCAGGGGGTTTTGTGGAGCACAGATCCAGAAGCTCAGCTCTTAAGGTGCGCTACGTCAACCTTCTACTTTCTTCAAACACCTGAAGAACAAAGAGATCTAACAGCAGAAATGTCTGTTTACCCTTCCTTTCTACAGAAGGCTTATTGATGTCAGGGACTGTCATGAGTCGACAGATTATGGCCTTAAAGATCACCACCTAAGAGCTTTTAAGAAGGCATTCAGCAAGCAAGCTGCCGAATACACCGGCAGTGCACAGAAAGTGCGTCAGCTATTTGGACATTTCGTTTTTTGCTTTACCTTCTGATTTTGATGTACTGTTTTTAAATCTCTCTGCTTTTCTTTCAGGACGCTCATGAATTCCTAACATTGTTCCTCAATGAGGTCAAAAGGCTCACACCTCGCCTGGAGAGGAACGCAGCTCTCCTGGGCCAAAGTTATACCTGCCCAGTAGAAGACCATCACATTTTTAAAATGGAGAACATAAGGACATGCAAGAGGTAAGCCTGTCTTTCAGAAACGCAGAGCTGGTTGCAATATTTTCATATACCTCTTTTCCACGTACCTGATCTTTACTTTAACTACGTTACTCCTGAAATGTGTAGCTGCGGTCACCACTCATCACAGCAAGAGGAATTCACCAGTTTGTCTCTTGACCTGGTTCCAGAGGGGTCTGTGATAAACATGTTAGAGACATACTTGAAGGTAAGATCACAAATTCCAATAGAGTTGTCGTATCAGCGATCTTAACACACCTTTTTTGTTAGTGTTTGTGTATATGCGTGTGTGTGCATATGTTGAGATTTCTTTCTACCATAAAGCCTGTTTTCTCTGTGCTGTTGTTCAGGAAGAAGAAATAGAATATCGCTGTGATTGTGGAGGGACGGCCTCAGAACTGAAGTCGTCTTTTGATACACTGCCAAGGTGAGTAAGGTCACATCAGAATTGATCGACTGACCAGGTTTCCAAACTGTGGCGCATCAAATATCAGAGTTTTTCGAGACAATATTTGAGCAGTCGTTTTCTCCCATCTTCTGTTTGTGTTTGACACTCATTCTTCTTATTTTCTGCCTTGTTTGTGTTTTTTTTCTTTTCTGCCAGAGTTCTGATCTTGCATCTGAAGAGGTTTGGCTTTACACAAACCTACAAGATTCAGAAGGTGGATGACCCCGTCAGGCTGCAGAGGGACTTGGTGGTGCCATCCAATCAGGTAAAAACAGACTGCAGAACGTCTCAGGCTACGTCCACACTAGCCCGGATAGATTTGAAAACTCCGTGTCCACACTAGCGTTTTCAGTCATTTTCAAATAGTTGTGCGTCTGCATTGAAACGGCCGAAAACGCCTATGTTCCAGTCCTGCGCATGCGCAAAAGTGAGTGAGAATTACAGAATTTGAAGAAAAGCTATCCGGAGCATGTACAAACTGATATTAATCGTTTTTAGGGCTGTCAAAGTTGAGAGCAATCAAAACAACTGCTGTATAATGCACTCGGCTTATCTTTGTTTAATTGCTCACATGACTGCATCACATGACTAAAATGCGTCATCGTTTTAGAAAGTCTGCGTTTTCGAGTGTCCACACTGCGACGGGACAACTCCGTTTTGAAATGTATGCGTTTTCGAGAGCGTTTTCAAGATGCTGTGTTTTTCCTTGAGGAAAACGCCGTCTCAGTGTGGACGGGAGGTCAAAGCGGAGAGAAAACGATGTGTTTTCAAACGAAAACGCATTAGTGTGGACGTAGCCTCAGCAAATCAGCTTAATTGTGGCACTGATGTGAGACTTTATGAAACTAACACTCTTTGGATTTGTTCCTTCTCAGGGTGGTGGCTGTTATAGTATTGTCAGCATCATCAGTCATTATGGAGGCACAGAGTCAGGTAAAACAACAGACTTGTGACAAACAGAAAATGAAAACTTGCTACTTTTCAGTGAAGGACTCACACACAAAAGCTTTTGATGTTCTAAGAAGCACTAAGTCAAAATCACTGTTTGCTTGAATCAGTTGACTTCCAGAAGTTGGATTCATTTGTCTTAATGTGATTTCAGGACACTACATCTGTAGTTCTGTCCATCCTGAGGAGAGTCAGCACTCTACATCAGATCGCTGGCTCACCTATAATGACGCACAGGTGCTCCACACAACTGGATCTGCAGTTTGTGAGGAACAGCAGCACTCGGCCTACATCCTGTTTTACAAGAGAAACGTAAGAAGACACAGCATCTCATCCTGAAGTGAGAGAATTTTTAAATGTCCTGTTACCTTGTTAACCAGTTTTGTCTTCATTCTCAGTTCTGAAACAGGAAGTGGAAGGAAGGAAGGAAGTTAAGGTCATCGTCATGCTGAGAAGGAAAAGCAGTCGTCCCAGCCCACCATCGCACACTGGAGGACAAGTATAGGTAAGTATTGCCCTCAGGAGGGAGGGTCCTCCCAGAGAGCCTGGTCCTCCCAAGATTTCTTCCTCCAGGAGGGAGTTTTTTCTTGCCACCGTCGCCCCACATTCACTGGTCTCATCAGCAGGGACATTTTTAACCTCCTAAGACCTGAACTTTCATGGCATGCATTTTTAATTTCTCTGTGCCATTTGGGTTGATTGGGACCTGATGAATGTAAAAAACAAAGACATCAGATTCGGACTATCTTTTTTTTGTTTCTCAAAAGAATGAGATCCACATATGAGGACATTCATTTTAAATTTCGATTGAACAGTGGCAGTGTAATGTCCTCCCTCATAAGTGGATATCAGGTTTTTGAAGAGCAAAAATTTTGTATTTTGGTCTAGACAACCCAAAATGTTTATGTCTACATATGTGGACACCAGGTCCTAGGAGGTTAAAACAAAATCTACTAGAGATCGTCCTTTTCTGGACCAGTGTTTGGCTTGCTCTCTGGAAACAACAAATTAGTGCTGTCAGCGTTAACGTCATTTTACCTAATGACGTTTACGCTGACAGCACTAATTTTATTGTTGTTATTAATATTATTATTAATTTATTTGTAAAATAAATTAAATTAAAAAAACAAAGAAATGATTTAATTCTTTATTTTATTTTGTTTTATTAAAATCAAAATAACAACAAAAACAAAAATAACTAATAAAAAAATATTAAAAGTATTCAGCAGTGTTTTGTGAAATTTGTAATGAGCCTTAGTTAAGTTGATGTCACAGAAGTTTCTGAATCATTTAGATTGTTCAACAAACTGATTCACTCAGGTAAAGATGGTAAGCTGGAGCAATGGTACCCTTGGAGTTCAGTTTAAGTTTTCAGACAAATATTCCCTCGATCAGTTGCAGCTTCTGCTTTTAAATAAATGATTTAGCTGCAAATGTTTAGCTGCAGGTAGCAAAGTCCAAAAGTGACAACATTTCCACTGCAGTCTCTCCAGAAATGGCTTATAAAATTTTTACCAAATTAGACATTTATCCTTGGATCATTGACAACCCTGTAGGGTGAAAATCTTTCATTGTACCTTTTATAACATTTTAACGAGTTGCTGTCTCCTGCTGCAAGTTTCCTGTTTTGGCTGAACTTCATCAGCTCAAAAAAACTCACCGTGCTGTGGTGTACTAAATGACCTCATGTACAGGACACACTGAAGGCAGGTTTGCAGTGTTTAATTAACAAAGTCAAGATCAGTTAACAACAGCTGAACTAAAGACTTTCTTTTTCTCATCGATAAAATGAGGTCCATGCCAATGCGCTCAAATGGGACCTCCATTAATGGTGAGGGGCATAAAGGTGCTTTTTGAATGACCAGCTGGTTCACCAGCTGACACCATTGGACGCACACCATCGGCGCATATCCAAACATACAAGAAATGCAAGATGGTGGTGCGCACAGATACAGCGGCTCTATGCTCTCCACTTACCCAATTTCACTGTGCAAGAAACTGCACAATGACAATAAAAAGCTCTAAGTCTAAAACAGTTTCCTGGCCAGTAAAATCGGGCAATTATTCGCTCCAGAGTTTTATGCTATTCCAGGTGACCAGCCATCGACTTGTAATGAGCCAGCTAAAACAATAATTTCTCAGTGGCTCTTATGGCACCAACAAGTGGGTGTGTTCTTCCATCGTGCAAGTGTCACGACACACTGAACATGGTCTGAACATGGATTTTCCCTCGATATTTCTTTTCCACCAGTACTATGGGGTATTTGTGAATATCCATGACTGACCCGGCCAGGTGGCCAGCTGGTCTTTGGACAGGGTCACGGCAGTTTCAAGGTTCAACAAAATCCCTTTCACTGACAGACTGAAGGAAAGCTCCTCAAAAATAGAGGGTCTTCAAGCTCCTCAGTGGCACGAAAAGGTTTCCCGGACTCAGTGTTGTATATTTCTTTCCCAAAAGATTGAAATAGTGGAGAGAAATCAGCTTCTGAAACCATCCAGAAGACAAAGTCTCCAACTGGTTTGTGGAAGTCCAGTTTCTCCAAATTAATCAGCGGGTGAAATGTCTCTTCATGGATGGTTTTGATTCTGTTGTTATTCACGAACAAAGCCCTCAAAGCAGCATATGAAAGAAAGTCCTCTTTCATTGTTGTCTCCAGCGTGTTAAAAGAGAGATCGAGCTCAGTGATGAGTTTTGAAGCGGCTGCAGGGACTTCTCGAAGGTTTTGGCTCGAACAGTCGAAGGATGTTGTTCACAGTGGTGACACTGTTGACTGGTGATTGACAAGCACTGAGATACTAGCATGACAAACACAAGAAACATCATGACTTATTCTCCTGAGTGCCTGCAAAACAAACACAAAATCAAACTCAAAGCTTTTCTCTCAGATGCTGGTGTGGCACAATCTAATGATAAAAAAGGTCATGCTAACAGCTTTTGGAGCACAGCTGCACAAAATAACAGCTTTTGGAGCACAAAATGCATTACAGGTAAACCCAGTACCCAAACATGTTAACAAGGATAAAGAAAAAATCTGAAACAAAAGCAGGTAGTGTGGTGATTTATGTTGTGAGGATGCTTTCACTCCCATCAAAGTCACCCAGTGTTGAGAACCCAAATGAGCCCAAAAACCTCAAGTGGCTGCAACCAACAGCGAACGTCAAGAAGTGGATACTTGCATGTTGAGCCAGAAACATGCAGAAAACCCAAAAGAGGCGAGATAGCACATCTTGGTCCCACTCAGGCAGTACGAACACCTGGAAAGAGGAGCCCACAGTTCAGACCCAAGGTCACTGGTAAGGACACCAGCCAGTTATAAGTCTAGTTTTAATTTTCATTTTAGTTAGTGTTATGGCCTTTCTAAGGGTGGCCAGACCATAATATAAGGGTGATCCACCCCTGTCTGACCCCAAGCAGCACATCACACAACCAGTACAATTTTGATGGTGATTTTTTTTCACAGTGATTGAATTCTAACAAAGGAAAGGAGCGAACTATAGCTTCGGGGTGGACCCCAAAACAACAAACAAAAGGGACCGTATCTAAAGGATGTACAAAACTTATTTATGAAAAGAATAAAACCAAATGACAATGTCTTATCTCCCTAACTAAGAAAAACATGAGAAAAGGGTAATCAAATAAAAAGGCAGTCCACCCCTACATGCTCCTGTATAAAGAAACAGGTAACACAAAGCCTGCCGGTTGAGGTCCATGGCGGTGTCATCTTATATGTTGTCTCCAGGTCAAGGAGCCAATCTGTATGGGCCGTCCCATGGATGCACCAATCACGGAAAGGCACCTGCACACTCAGATTTACATATGAGACAACATTACGACAACAGTCGTAACATTAACTAAAAATGTTTTTCACCATCTCGTTTTAACTTCTGGTTTAGCTTCAGCTAACTAAAACTAAATGGACCTTGGAAATAATCACATCTTAATAGAGTGAACCATAGACTGTATAAAAGATAGGACCATTGCAACTTTACTGCAGCACTTCACCCTTTCACATAGTCCCAGCTCTTCTCTGTCATGTTTTATGGTGCTGCAAATGTCTTCAGTTGGTGAAAGGTTGGGCTGCTGGTGTCTTGTTGTGCTTGCTATGCATCCCTGACTCGTTTCTTCTTTCTGCATCAAGTAAGGAATGTAGTGAAAGTTCCCAAGAGGTTAAAAGCACCACTGAAAAAATGCCATCAGACCTGAGTTGGGACACTTGGATTATGGAGCTTCTGGACCAAGAGAGTGGATGGGAGCATGTGTTTAACAAGTAAGAGTATAACGTCCCCCAAAATGTCCCTAACTAAGAAA
This sequence comes from Mchenga conophoros, assembly GCF_057382185.1. NCBI lineage: Eukaryota > Metazoa > Chordata > Actinopteri > Cichliformes > Cichlidae > Mchenga > Mchenga conophoros. Next base: position 249,772 of record NC_140543.1, read on the forward strand.
AACATGAGAAAAGGGTAATCAAATAAAAAGGCAGTCCACCCCTACATGCTCCTGTATAAAGAAACAGGTAACACAAAGCCTGCCGGTTGAGGTCCATGGCGGTGTCATCTTATATGTTGTCTCCAGGTCATTAGCCAATCTGTATGGGCCGTCCCATGGATGCACCAATCACGGAAAGGCACCTGCACACTCAGATTTACATATGAGACAACATTACGACAACAGTCGTAACATTAACTAAAAATGTTTTTCACCATCTCGTTTTAACTTCTGGTTTAGCTTCAGCTAACTAAAACTAAATGGACCTTGGAAATAATCACATCTTAATAGAGTGAACCATAGACTGTATAAAAGATAGGACCATTGCAACTTTACTGCAGCACTTCACCCTTTCACATAGTCCCAGCTCTTCTCTGTCATGTTTTATGGTGCTGCAAATGTCTTCAGTTGGTGAAAGGTTGGGCTGCTGGTGTCTTGTTGTGCTTGCTATGCATCCCTGACTCCTTTCTTCTTTCTGCATCAAGTAAGGAATGTAGTGAAAGTTCCCAAGAGGTTAAAAGCACCACTGAAAAAATGCCATCAGACCTGAGTTGGGACACTTGGATTATGGAGCTTCTGGACCAAGAGAGTGGATGGGAGCATGTGTTTAACAAGTAAGAGTATAACGTCCCCCAAAATGTCTCTAACTAAGAAAAACATGAGAAAAGGGTAATCAAATAAAAAGGCAGTCCACCCCTACATGCTCCTGTATAAAGAAACAGGTAACACAAAGCCTGCAGGTTGAGGTCCATGGCGGTGTCATCTTATATGTTGTCTCCAGGTCAAGGAGACAACCTTAACCTTAACAACCTTTCGCGTGCCACAGCTGGTTGCCGACCCCTGGACTAGACTATTTAACAATATGTTACAGATTTATGTTACAAAGAAGAAACGCCACAGAGGAGGTTTGTGGATGTAGTGAAGGAGGACATGCAGAGGGTTGGTGTGACAGACGATGCAAACAATTGCCCATTCCCACAAAGCTATGGTAAAAGCTAGCGTGAGATTGGGCTGGGTTCATTGTACTGCTGTATATGACTAGGTATTTATTTGGGAAAGGAAAAAATGAACTGAAAACAGTTACTTTCTTATGAAATGAACAAAAATAAAACCCAATGTTGTAACAATTACTGCATGGTATATAAATTAAGATTTTCAAAATAAAACACCAGGCCTCCTAAGTCCTAACTCTGGTTTCACTCATAAAACCTTATACCTTTAAAGTGGAATGGCTTTCACCTTTGAAATGCCCCAGGGTACAACTAAAACAGTTATTGTCAACTTAAACCACATTTGTACTAGTGGGCCCCCACATAGACACACATTTACTTGTCCATATTAAACCTGAAGCATAGGCCCTTTCTCTTGTTTGTACTTGTGTTCTCGTGTACTCGTGATACGTCATCAGTCGGAGACCAAGTACTGTTCCAATTCAAAGTATGCATCAAGCCGAGAACGCGAAAAAGTCCCGGATGTGTTCTCGCTCCGCCTGTTTTATCGATAAATGAACGTTTTCTTTAAATTATTTGAATATATATGAGTGCCTGTGTATAAATACACAAACAATACACATATGCTTTCAATTGTGTAATTTAAGTGATCTAGGTAGCTCTGTTTTGGAAGTTCAGTTAACGCTAGAAATGTGTTTTGGAGTTTCTACGTCCTTTAGAATTTGTACGTGCTTTTTGGAGTTTGTACGGGCTTTATCTCTAGGGGCCACTGTATATATTTATATATAAACATACATAAATAAAACCACTTTTTTTTTTTTTTACATTAGTAATTCCTTTTGTGCATAATTTTATATTGTTGTTAATAATAAATTAATTAAAGCAACAAAACAACCTGAAGAGCCGAAAGAGCCGTCTCTTTTTAGTGAGCCGAGCTGAAAGAGCCGGTTCTCTAAAAAGAGCCGGAATTCCCATCACTAATTCTTAGGACTTAGCTTCTGTGTCAGGTCCCACAGGTTCACCTGAACCTTTACCACTTGTCCCGCCCCAAAGCAGAAAAGAGTGTTTTGGACTGGCTTGTTAGTCTAGCAACCAAAGACAATACAGAGTTGAGATGACTGACATTAGATTGGTAAACAAATAAGGTGAACCTATAAAACAGTCATAAATTCAATTATGTTTAATTCTTGAGTTTAATAAACAGATAATGTCTGTTAGCAGTTAATCTGTCATTACAGTTAAATGCTGAAGCAGGAATACATTTGTTTAACACTCACAAATGTAGGACTTAGTCATTTCTACTTTAATTTCTCCATTTTCTACCTATTAAAGGATGACAAAATCGCATTTGGAGTCTGCTGTAGTTGATAGTGGTGCAAATACTTTCACAACCACAAGTCAAAGGTTTTTACACTTAATTTGTCTTGTTTTTCAATACATCAGTATTTTAAAATACATTGTTATTTATCATAAAAAAGAGCAGCATTGATGAGTAATGTGCTAGTTTTCTGTGGTGCCATTTTCATCCTTGTACTACTGTGGTAGTGAAATATACTTTAGAAATGTGCTATAATAATGCAGTTCTTTAACTTGGAGTTGCTCTTGTATGGTTTAACCTTTTTTTCCTGTGTGTTCGCATTTGTATTGTAACATTTATTCTGTAGCGATATCTCCCAGGTGGCGTCTTTGGTCTCCTTCCTTGCTGTTTTCTGGTAGTGACCTCACCCAGATAGCTGTAGGATGGTCACTCACAAGCTGAACACAAATATTTCTTTTAATCTTTGCTGCCATTGTATTAAACTTGATTTATGAATTTATGTATTCAGTCAACACAAATTCCAAGCAGGTAAAAAGCTTTGGAGCTCAGCAGCAGTCAGAAGAGCTTGATGAGGTGAGGAAGAAGTTACTGCCTCTGTCAGTGCGCCCCAGGGTGGCTGTGGCTACAGTGTAGCTTGCCATCACCAGTGTGTGAATGTGTGTGTGAATGGGCGAATGACTGGATGTATAAAGCGCTTTGGGGTCCTTGGGGACTAGAAAAGCGCTATACAAATACAGGCCATTTACTGTTGTCCTGGAGTAACTGTAACCCACATAATTCCCTGAGGAATTATTAAAGTATTCTGATATTAAAATCAAACATGAAATGCATTCAAAGACAGAACAGAAAATATTCACAAGCAAATAAAATAATATATTCAATAGTTGTTTTTTGTTTTATCTTTCAAATCCTGTTTATAAATTGGCTTTAGCCTGTGCAGCATCACAACTCAGGTGAGTTCTAAAGAACTCCTCTATCTTCTTCCACAGGTGGATCTCTGCTGCTGCGTGGGCCCTGGGCTCCCCTCCCCACACCACTGAGAAGCTAAGCATCCCATTGAAAGAAGAGGAACAGAAGGGTCCATAGGGTGGCTCCAGCAAATGTCCAGCTCCAGGATAAAAAACAGTCTCAAAGTTCTCCTTCCCACGACGCTTCAGTCTCTCCACCATCTGGTCCATGTAGGCCTTGCTGTCCCAGTTGAGGTCATCCTCTGCAGCCACAAAGAGAAACTGGCTCTTGGCTCGTTCAATGGGGACGAGGCTTCCTTTGTTCTTCTCTTCCAGGGGATCTTCAGTAGCATACTTGATAAGGTTTGCTCCAGACTTGGTGGTAATCACCTTGCTGAAGTCAAACATTAAGGGTGAGAGGATCTGCTGTTTCTTGTAGTAGAGGGGAATGCCCGCACTGGCACTGGTGCCATTGATCCAAACTAAGGCCTCCACACCGGGCACGAATGCAGCAAGAGAGAGCGCGATATCTGTTCCCTTTGATCTTGATATTATGCCGACTCCTTTACTGCCCGCCTGTGAAATAACACACAGAGCTCAGAAACCGGCAATTCCAAAGTATTAAAAGTTGTGACCTGCTGGGCATTTAAACTGGAACAGTTTAAAGAAAAAAATGGGTGTTCTGGCACATAACTCGTAACTACACATAACTAGGACTCCCTAAAGCAGTGTCTCACTTTTTGCCAAGCAATTCTTCAAACCTGACTGATTTTTAACCAGTTCACTGCATTTCACAGACTACGCATGCAATCATTCCCCCCCCCAAAAAAAAAACAAAAACATTTGCTTCACATTCGGTCTGAACACACAGTTACATGGGTTCTTGTAAAGTTACGCTGCTAGCTTAAGTGTCACCCACTGGACCCACCTTGGGGTGGTGGCGTAAGAAATCCACGGCTTCTTTAAAGGGGTCCAGATGTATCTCTTTCATATTTTGTCTGTCACTGAACACAGCAATCGTGAGGACCAAAAACCCTTTGTTGGCCAACAAACAGGCTCTTTTCTCAGACATGAAGGTGCCCAGATCCAGCACAGCAGGGAACGGACCTTCTCCTAGAACACAGACAACAAAAGTTTCATGTAAGTAGGTTATAATCATGCATAATGTGCAACTTTAACCTAAAGCCCTACAATAAAAGATCCATATTCAACACTTCATCTATGTTTTCCAGTTTAAATATGAATTAAAATGTTTTTCACTCATGTATCGTGATTTTGGTGTAAGTTTCATCATATAGTTTCATTACAGCCCAATTAGTGCTGTATTTTATGATCTCAGAGGTGTTAAACACATTTTTTTTATATTTAAGGATACTTTTAAATAACTTCCCAAAGTAGTACAATAAGTACTTCTACAAAGGATACAGCTGTGCAAATATGATTACAGCTAATCTGACAAGCCACCCCCTCCTCTGTCCTCCAGATGCATTTTAGGAACTGAGACATCTTTTAAGACATCTGTTATTAATCTCTGTCTCTCTTCCACAACATGTCTTCTATCCTGTCTTCCTTCTCTCACCCCAGATGGCCCCGCCCCTCCCTGAGCCTGGTTCTGCGGGAGGTTTCTTCCTGTTAAAAGGCAGTTTTTCCTTCCCACTGTCGCCAAAGTTCTTGCTCATAGGGGGTCATTTGATTGTTGGGTTATTCTTTGTATGTATTATTGTAGGGTCTGCCTTACAATATAAATACTTTGAGGCGACTGTTGTTGTGATTTGGCGCTATATAAATAAAATTGAATTGAAATTGAATCAAGAAAAGTGATGTACCCTTTGCAGAAAATATACCTTCGCCACCTGTTAAAAAAAAAAAGGGGGCCCACTGTAATGATAGTGAATACTTCTAAGTGGAAAACCACATACAGTACCTGGGGGTGTAAACAAGACTCCTCGTATGTTCCCCTCTTTGACTGGGTCCCGACTGACCCCGTCTCCCATCAAAAACCTCTCGTTTGTCTCTTCTGCCAGTATCCTGCCATCCGCCTCCTGCTCATGCACAGAAAACTTCACCACGTGAGGGTTCAGAGCTTTGTTCTTGAAGAAGTACTTGTGCAAAGTGTCTGCCTTCAGTGACTGCAGCAGACCCATGGGCTGCACTCCAACGTAGCTCCCGTTGAGTGAGGGGTCTCGGTTCAGGTCGACCTCTCCGCCATCATCTGCCCTGTAAGTGGCTGAAGAGCTGAACACCACTTCTCTCTCGTCGGTCGATGTGGCTCTGATTGTGACCACCTGCCTTGACCGCAGCCCGGCCACTTTCAGCTGAACGGGCTCATCAAACAGACACCTGGTGCTCGGCAGCAGCCTCAGCCTGACTTGGGAGGACATCTTTTCTGAAAGATCAAAGACTGAACTCCATGAATGTTCAATATTTGGACAAATGGGTCATTGCAAGGAAAATAAAAAAGAAACATTCTTGGAATGCTTCCCACTCGACACCATCAGAATCAGATCTTTTTTTTTTTTAACTTCAATATATTTGAGGACGCAATGCTACATACTATGTAGATTACTGGAGTTACAGACCAGAAAGTATACAGTGTTAGGTCAAAATGTGGCACTTTTTAATGTCCCAGCATTTTTTAAATCTCACAACTTTTTAACCACATGAAATTTTAAAGGCTGAAAATTACATTTCAGCTTTGTTACAAACAGCAACCTATTTAATTTTAATTCAGCTGTCTACTGGGATATATCAAAATTTTCAGTAGTAAAACTTCATAAATTTAATGCCAATGATGCAGAGAAAAAGAAACAAGCAATAATACACTGGGTATTTTTCCTGCTCTGATCAGTCACTGGAGAAAACTCTCACAGGTGCATTTTGATGACCTTTCACATAGTTACTGGATGTGAAAGGTCATTTTTTCCCTACATTCTAGTGTCCAAAGTAATTTTCTAAAGCAGGGATTCCCAAAGTGTGGGCTGGGGCCCTCTGGTGGGCTGTAAAGATACTGCAGGTGGACCACAGTATTAACAGAAATTCGGTTTGGAATTACTCGGAAGTATGTGTAGTTACATGTTCATACAAGTTAATTTACTTATATAAAAAGTGAATTCGAACTGGTAGTACGAGGTGGTTAGTTTGTGATATTATTCATTACTGTGACCTTAATTTTCTGCTCATGTATTTAAATTTGTATCCCTGTGGCAGGCGGGGTCACACACTGGCCTTAACATTATGCATATGATTGGGTAACAATAGCAAATTATAGCCTGAGTTGTTTATGTTTGTTTTGTTTTCAAGGAAACATATACATTTCTTTTGTATTTTAATTAGAGGGAGGATTTCAGATTGGGTGGGCCCCGCTAGGTTTTCTTTTTTTAAGAGAAAACGGAAGTTGTTGTTGGGGACTGAAAGTTAATGACACACTGAAATCCCTAAAGTTTATGGAATTTTGGTTAATTGTATGGATTAAACAAATGACACTAATGGCTCTTGGCTCTGGAGTAATCGCTGAAATTACTCCAGAGATCTAAAGCGTATCTTATATGAATATTTCCCATAATGCTGAAATGCCAAGTGTATCATATTTAATACATTAGTTTTTATGACTTTTTTGAGACTTCCACATTATTAGTGTGAATTTTCCCCCTGAGAAATCTGAAGAAATTGCACAATAAAATTTCAAGCAATAAATTGCACAAAAATGCCAGCTGAAGTAAAAAAAATAAAAAAATAAATTAAATTAAGACTCATACATGCACATTGATATTTAATTTTTTTTATGGGTCTAAAGTTAAAAAAATACCTGTGTCAAAAAGATGAACCATTTTGTAGTTATTTCATGGTTCAGGCTTTACAGGGTTAAAAACGAGTTCAACTGTTGTTTCATTCTTTTATTCTGAAGCACATTTGAATTCATGGGATTAATTTCTTCTTTTCTTATGTATGTGTACTTTTGATATTTGTTTTGTTTTCTGTTCATTATTAATCATACTGTCTGTGTAAAACACCAGCTTCTAATCTAGGCATGGGGATATCTTTAGAGTCCTGCATATGCAAACCATGCATATGTCACAGAGGGACAACACAACAATAAACAAGGGGAGACTGAGACAACATGAAGACAATATAGATACAGTATAATGAGACGGGGGAAGTTAGCTCAACACAAAACACATTACATATCCATTACCAAAATAAAACAGGAAATGTGACACAACATGAATCCATCCATCTTCTTCTGCTTATGTAATCCAGGGTCACAGCGAGAACATAGATCATTTGACAAAATGAGCTCTTAAGACACCGAGACCATGACAGCTGTATATAGATTCAAGGACTCAAGAGATTTTTCAAATTAGCAAAGAAAAAAAATATATCAACATTTTTCTGGAAATGTATGTTTCCATTAAAATAGTAAATGGCCTGTATTTGTATAGCGCTTTACTAGTCCCTAAGGACCCCAAAGCGCTTTACACAACCAGTCATCCACCCATTCACATTCACACACCGGTAATGGCAAACTACATCGTAGCCACAGCCACCCTGGGGCGCACTTCGTAATCCATTTAAAAATTCATCTTAAGTCACTGTCTGCTTATTCAGAAAAGTCCTGTTTAATTTTTTATAGGAGATGTACTCCAGAGAAGCTCCTCACTGTACAGGTGAGACGCTCGTGACTGACTCGCAACACAAAAGCTGCCAAAATAAGTGAAAAGCAAGGATTCTGGTATCTTACTGCCCCTGAGGATTTTTATCCCTTTCCAAATTTATTTAACAACACAAATTCAAAACAGCTGATTATTCAGCTTCATTATATGACATAAACCCTGTATTCTCTCTCCCCTTGAGCTTTTCTCTCTTAACTGTCACCAGATTTTTGTTATCTTGTCCACACAAACAGTTTTATTTGAATGTAGTTTGCAATTTTTCTTGCACAGAATTTATGCAGATAAAGTTATCACATCATTCCACCAAATGTTACAGTTTATGGCAATAAGACATGGAAGAAAAGCACAAAACTGCATAAAAGGTCAACCTAAACCTCCAGACATTTGAACACTTTTACTAATTTGTAATCCATGATCATTTCTGCACTAACATCTGAATGTGAAATAAAGCTTCACTCTGCTGATCTGTTACTTACAATCATCTAAAAGCCTTTATGTCCCATTAATTTATTTTACTTGTGATGTGACAGATGGACGGTGGGAGTATGTAAATAATCATAACAACAGCAAAAATGTACTGACAAGGTGAAAGTGAGGGTCTAGAATCTAGTTATAGTTCAATCACTATATCAAGCTAAATGAAAAGGCTTTAAGCTGAATTCATACTGATGTAGATGTAAACTTTACATAAACTGATTTTTGTGCTCTGAGGCTGAAAAGTATGCCAAAAACTGCCATTCTTTTAACGGGCACCTGAGGCTATATCCAAAGAAGTGAGTAACTCTCAGCAGTAGGAATACACTTGTTTACAGCTTGGACCAAAGCCGTTTTTTGTATCTATGGCTAATTTTCTACTTGTAACAGCTTCATGCAGGGTGGAATTTTATATAACTTACCCATTTAAATTGTGTGCAAGTGGATGTAGCCACATTTAGTGACAGGTGCGTGGAAACTAGGTCAGTACTGTTTTAGTGGGCCTCACCGAAATTGACCTCTCAGCCACGTAACTGGGTAAGTTTTGTATTATTTAAAAATGCAAATCATCAGCTAGTCCAAGAACTTTGTGCTCCAATTCTAGTGTGTGATGTTCAAGTATTTAGTTTGTTACACCAATATATTGTATTGATATAGTTTGCTTACCAAGCTTGGAAGCATTGGGTGATAACTACATCCTCTTGCTAACGCACTGCTTACACCAGGCTGTTTTTCTGTTTGTTTGTTTTTCATTGTTATTTTTAAGTATGAGTGATAGAGTGAAATAACATGTTTTAATTCAAGTTATGTTCAATATAGGTATTTGTTGTGCCTGAAAATGAATAAATAAATGAAAATGAATGAATGAAATGAAGTTTATTATTTATTACATCAACGCTAAAAAGAGTTTAGTATTGATTGCTTAACTACAAAGGATTGGAAACAAATCTTTCATCCATTCTGTTTGGGAAATCTATCCATTCATTTACTTCCACTTACCTAATTCCGGGTCACAGGGGGCGGGGGAGCCTATGCCACCTGTCATAGGGAAAGCTGGGTTCCACCATGGACAGGTTGCCAATCTCTCACAGGGCAACACATCCATTCACACTCACATTCACACCTACAGTCAATTTAGCATGACTAATTAACCTAATTGCATGCATGTTTTTGGGCTGTCCAAAGAAGCCAGAAAGGCAAAGAACATGCACACACAAACTGGGTTGAGACTCAGAACCTTGTTGCTTTGATATTCAGTACAAATCACTGGTCCACTCTGCTTGACACTCAGGAAGCTTTAGGTTTTAAATGTGGTGCCTAAAGTTAGATATTTGGGTCACATCATGACTGATCTCTGCAATGATGATGTGCAGCACCACTGCTGCACAGTATATGCACAAGCAAATATGCAAGTCTTTAAATTCTACATGTGTACAGATGATGTTAAAAGCTCCTTTTAGATGGCTTTTTTTATTGTACTCCATCTTAAACCACAATTATGGCACAAAAATAAAAGAAAAAAGCTTTAGGATGTTGCTCAAGCTTGTGCAAGTGCAACACTAAATGTGTATTGTTTTAAGTTTTGATTGAGTAGTGTTAGTTTGTTCTTTTCCTTTGTTTGATGACTTCATTTACTTTTGTTTGAGCAACCAAAAAAAAAGTCAAGTGGATTTCATAATGGTTTTGAACACACTAACAATAAAAAGCCCATTTAAGCCTCTCAGAAAATTCCTAATAGAACATCTCAGCTTTTCATTAGTTATCTATTGTTTTACAGAGTTTTTCAAATCCTGCAGGAGGCATTACTCTCAAAACAGAAATAGTAACACCCATGATGTTAACCTATTGCTCCCTCTTGATGCAGTGTAACCACTGCACTGTTAAGCCAGGGGGCTTTTTTTTTTTTTAAATCTACATAAATATACACGGTACGGTATCATATACCAAACATTAAATGTATTTTTTTTCCTAAAACTATGAAAATACAGATTTCCATGCAGTAGTGTTGCAACACAGAATCTGACATGATGTCTATGCCTATTCAGGCCTCACTGGGAACAATGTAAAGCACAAAATGTGTGGGATAAACATGTAATTGTTATACTTTTACCAGAAACGTGGAAATCTTTGATCATCTGTTTTCAAAAGCAGGCCAACACGTTCGCTGTCTGCATGTTGGCAAGAGCCCGAGGACCACTGCCAAACACAAGGGCCGCAGAGGGATTTGAATAAATGTTTCTACAATCACTGTTTCCTCGTGTCCTTTTTAGATGAATTAAAAGGAGATGATATGGTGGCTCTGCTTGTTTTGGATGCACTGTGCAAGGAATGAGACAAAGACTAAAGAAAAGCGCTCTTGCGTAAATCAAAAGTTGTTTGACTTTGGAGACCAACTTTTTCCTTTGTGTGTTGATAAAATCAAGAACTACACAAAAAGTGTACAAGAACTAAGGAATTTTCTACACCAGTCATTGCAGTTAATCAAATCGCAATCACTATTGCTAGGATTTAGTTTCCCGTGAAAGCTCCAAGAGCAAGGCAGCTCTCAGATTGTGGTTTTTGATTGTTTTGCCAGTTTCATAAAAAAATTATAGTATGAGACATGTGCTACAGATATATATATATATAAAAATTATTTACTGACCTCTTACAGCTACAATCAATAAGATTTATTAATAACATAATGTAGGGTGCGATCGTGGCTCAAGAGTTCGTCTTGTAATCGGAAGGTTGCCGGTTTGAGCCCCGGCTCCGACAGTCTTGGTCGTTGTGTCCTTGGGAAGACACTTCACCCGTTGCCTACTGGTGGTGGTCAGAGGGCCCGGTGGCGCCTGTGTCCGGCAGCCTCGCCTCTGTCAGTGCGCCCCAGGGCAGCTGTGGCTACAATGTAGCTTGCCATCACCAGTGTGTGAATGTGTATGTGAATGGGTGGATGACTGAATGTAGTGTAAAGTGCTTTGGGGTCCATAGGGACTAAGTAAAGCACTATACAAATACAGACCATTTACCATTATGTTTAGAAACAGAGTGGACCTTTCAAATTATTTCACACATTTCCTCTAGGTTCAAATTTGTAGCTCTTTCTCAAAAAATTTGAGTGATTTCATTATTGTAAACCCAGTAAATGTGCTTTTAAAGTGCACAATAAAACACTGGATAATATCTCATTATGGCTTCCAGATGGACTAAATAAATAAAAAGAAGCTTGCAGCTAGCAGCATGAAATAGTGAAGAAAGGGGAGCCGATATCATGTGATGCATTATTGAGCAAAGTGTAAGAATAGTCTAAGAAGAATTTTGGCTTTCAAGTTTTCTTCAACTGACTTTAAAACAGTCTTTGTCTCTGTCCTTTGTTACTAAAGTCCTAAAGATACAACACAGTCTTAAAAATAAATACATCTGCACCACATGGGACAGAGATCTTGGCTCCTCTTGTCAGCAGCCTGCTAAGATAATTACACGGTGCAGACTACATGAACATGGCCTAATAATACACAGTGCAGACATGGCAGGCTTGTAATGTTCACCAGATCAGCAGCTTGGCCCAAAACCATTCTCGTTCTTACTGTTTTTTAATCAGTTGGAAGAAAAAGGTGAACACCTGAAACAGACAGTATTATTTGTAATTGTTACTGTACGGGGGACTTCTTGAAGAAAGAAATCAGCTGCTAATCTGACCGAAAGCTTGTTTGTGTCAATGAAACTTTGAACTTTATAAGCCGATCTTTTAAACTATTCACTGAATTCTCAGCGTCACAAATTACCAACATGATGTTAACAACAATCCAAGGGAGAGCAGCAGCTCCAGTCCTTCATTAAATACCACAAGCGATTAGATGATGAGAGAGAAACTACAGGATAAGGAAACTCCATCCACAGGTGGACCCACAAGGAAGCGTCACAGAAGAATGAAAGGGACAGAAGGACTGAGAGAGAGTGAGTGAGAGGGAAAAAAAACAGGGAAAATCCAAAAAGTTATTGTTAGAGGCCAAAAACCAGGGGTATTAATATCCAGGTAAAATACCCCAGCTTGCTCCAGATCCTTTAAATCACCTTCAATTAATTCAGTGAGATTTTTTAGGTGTAACTGATTTTGCAGAAATGGAAATGTTTTCCAAATTCAATGTTTTTTAATGTGACATAAACAAAAGTACAAATGTTGGACTAGAGTAGGATTAACCTCTTCAAATCTTATGTTATTTAGTTCCATTTAGTTTGATTAAATCTTCTTTAAATAGCACCAAAACAATACAATTATTCAGCAAAGAATTCAACCCCAGCAGTTTTTATGGGTTGTTTTGAGTTAACTCTAGTATTCAGTGAGGTTTCACGGAGTCCTGAAAACTTCACCCCTGATAAAGTCTTTTGGAGCATCATGACCTGCCTCCTGTCTGTTTTGGCTCCACAATGGGCCACAACAAACAGCTCACCATTAACAACAGCAAGTTAATGTCAAGTGGACATTGGATAGTGTTCAGAACCCAGCCTTAACTTCTCTGATCACCTATTCTGCTTGTCTCTAAAGCCTGTATGTTTTATACCTTGTACTTGTGAAATACTTTTAACATCTCAGTTACAGTTCTGGTATCTGCTGGTATCTGCATGCAGTTTAAATTTGAATGGCTATACACAAATGAATTAATCATCATTTACTCATAAACACAGAAGCATAAAGTCAATCTCAAGTTCCCACAGAACATACATCCCTTAGTGCAGGTATAATGCCTTTCAAAGGCCAGAAGCTGACGTGAGCTCCACTGAGCTGAAATGACAGAAAGGGAGCAGTCAGATACAGAAACACAAAGAACAGGAGAGATAGAGAAGGAGCTTTTCAACAATGCTGCTTAATAAATCAAACAGGCAGATGAAGGTTCTGCAGTCTTCATGAACTCCCTGCACTGTAGCAAGCATGTTATCTCCCATCTCAGAGGTGAAAAATGAGGTTGAGGTAGTTACTAGTACGTCAGGTTTTGTTCCCCGCTTCCCATTTCTTGTTTAAATTCCTCTTCCGCTCTGCCAAAGTTGCTTTGAGGTGATTAGTTTGGTTGAGTTTTATGGTGAGTTATTATATTTTTTCAAGACTTTAGTGTAATGTTGCCCAAAACTCTGTTCACTTAACAGTAATCTCCAACACTCGGTCTTCCTCCCACAGTCCAGCACCATGCAGGTTGGGATAGATGATGCTCTAAATTCGTTGTAGATGTGATTCTGTTTCTTTCTGTGTGGGAGCACTAGCCAGAGCACGACTGTTTATTTAGAGGCTTATACTGCCATCTTGTGGCAGTAGTGAAGACTGTGTGCAGAGAAGACTGTGTGCAGAGAGCCACGACAAACTCGAGCGCTTATCAAAACAGGAAGTTATCACTAATCCCTTCACAATAAGAGCCTGAACTGCAAACAAACGCAGAGCTGCTCGGTACCGATTATAGCCCCCCAACCCCCCTTCCCCTCTCTCTCTTCCTCTCCACTGCATGGCTTTGGAAAATGTGAATGCGTGCACAAAATTCAGACTTTTAATTGTATTTTCTTAAGTTTTAAAGCTTTATCTGCAATCATACTACATCAAAGTAATTAAGTAATAGAAAAACAACTAAATTAAAACTGAACAGTTAAACAAAAAATTCAATGTTTTTCATTGTCTACAGTACCTTAGAAATTTCAGTATGTGTTTTTTTATGTAGAAAAAAGGAAACTGCTTGAAGATAATAATAATAATGATGGATTGGATTTATGTAGCGCTTTTCAAGGCACCCAATGCCACTATTCATTCACTCTCGCATTCTCACTGGTGGAGGCAAGCTACGGTTGTAGCCAGCCACAGCTGCCCTGGGGCAGACTGACAGAAGCGAGGCCGCCTACTGGTGTTGGCCCCTCTGGCAACACCACAGATACGCTTCCCAACCCCCTGAGCCACGGTCGCCGTAATAACAACCTTTTGTTTAATAAATGCTGAAAAGCCTGGGAAATCGCACATTGACTACAATGAGACTACAATATGACTACAATAAGATTATAACACAGTATCCAACATCAGGATTTAAGGGCAGAACCAGAAATAGAAGAAAATTTTAGAAGTACTTACAAGAAGCATTAACAGAAGCTTGCCGGAAAATAAACAAAAAGTTGTTGGAGAGTCCAGGGCTTTTTCCAGAAACCACGTTAAGAAAAGATGCGGAATTTGTTAATCGTGAGATGAGGGAAATTCCACGTTTTGTGTTATACATAGAGGGCTACCTAAATGGCTGGCAGGTTTTCTTCAACACACCTTAAGTTTTTGTTTGACTCCTCCCCTCATGCTGCATCTGTCTGAAACTGTTCCTCATTTCCACATTTATGTAATCATCAAAGCACATAGTGATTTGAAAATTGCAGCTTTTCTGGTATTAAGAGATGACCACCTTACTACTTAGTAACATATTCAATAGAACATGTTGGATTTGTTGGAGGTAGTTACCAGTATGTCAGGTTTTGTTCCCGGCTTCCTGTTTAATTCGTCTTCTTGCCAAAGTTACTTTGAGGTGACTAGCTTTGTTGAGTTTTATGGTCAGTTATAATATTTTTATATATATATATTTTTTTTTTTTTATAAAACAGGCCCTGGGACAAAGGGGGTAAGGTCAAGAACTGGTCCAGGATCACACAACAAACACTCAATAATAGATCACAGATAAAAGACCACCCCCACAGGACTACTGGTAGTGGCCATGTCCTTTCCCCAACATTCATTTCACCTAGTAATAACCTCCAACAGGTGCTCTCCAGGTACTCTATCTTCCTCCCACAGCGAAGCAACATGAAGTTTGGGATAGATGGTGCTCTAAATTGGTTGTAGATGTGATTCTGTGTCTTTTTGTGCTTTAATATCAGGAATTATTTTGTCTAATTAAATATTGACTGGCAGCTTTTCTGGGGTGTACCCTGCCTCTCTCTAAATGTCGGACAGGATAGGCTCCAGCCCCCTTAATTATTGGGTAAGTGTTAAGTGAATTGGATAAGTGGTTAAGAAAAATTTAGGGATATTTTGGCTGGGGATCGTAAGCATATTTATAAACTGAAGGAGTACGTTTAATATTAATAATATAAATGTACTACATTTGACAGATGTACAGATAAGAGCTAGAAGCTCCATTAACAGAAAAAGAATTAACCATGTAATATTTCTTATACCAAACAATATAGTGCCGGGGCTGGATGGCTTCCCGGCTGAGTTCTATAAGCTTTTCTGGGATATGCTCAGCCCAATATATTTAAAATGTATCCAAGGAATAAAACAAACTGGTATTATTCCCTGTGATTTAAACACAGCTGCTATCACAGTTCTTCTTAAACCTTGCAGGGATCCCACTGTCACATGTAGTTATTGATCACTCTCACTAATTAATACAGATATGAAAATTATAACCAAGGCAGTAACAATCAGAATTGAGAAAGTCATCTCATCCATAATTCACCTGGATCAAACTGGTTTTATCAAACACAGACACTCCCCAAACAATACACCTAGACTTTTGGATTTAACGGCTTCAACAGGAAGCCGTTAGGAAAAGCTTTGTAAAGACATTTGTGCAGAGAGCCATGACAGACTGGAGTGCTTACCAAAACAAAAAGTTACCACTGATCCCTTTGGAATAAGAACCTGAGTTGCAAACAAATGCAGAGCTGCTGGATATGTTTTTTTAATAATCTCTCTTTTGAATTTAACCTTTTGGATTTAATGTCAACTTAAATACAGTTTCAGTCAGTGGCAGACCTGTAATATTTGACCTGTACTAAATGAGTATAATAGTATTTGCCAGTGTGGCAAGCACGTCCCATTTTACTTAGAGGTTAACTCTAATGGAGCCAATGTTGCTATGTGAACTTTGCTCCAGATACCATTCCTGCTATCCAGAAAGTACATCATGAAAAGCTATTCGTGTACATGCAGAACACCCAAAACAACGCTTAACAGCAGTGCAATCCTCTATGCCAGGGGTCTCAAACTCGCGGCCCGCAGGACGATAGTTTTTGGCCCCCACCTTAATATGAAAATTTAATGTTAGTGCGACCCGCGAGTTTGATAATGTATTTTAATGTATGACGTATGGAGTGTTTCTTTCTTTTCTGTACCTGGCTGGCTTCCTCCTTTGGGCAAACGCGGACATTCGCCCCAGCGCGCTGCGTTCACAACACTTCAAAAAAAGTTTTTTTTTTTAAGTTGCTGCCCAGCGGGACATTATACGTATATAGATTTATACACACGTCAGTGGGATTTTTAGTTATTTTTTCACAGTTATTTTTATTAATCCCTCGGGTGGGTTCCTCTGGGAAATTCGATTTCCAAAAAAGCACAGCACCGACAGAAGTTACAGAGTTATACACACACACATATATATATAAATACAGAGACAATATAAATAAAATATACGAAGGGGATAAATAGAATAAATAGGAATAAAAATAAAAATACAAGTGAATTGCACATTTCAAGTATTGAGTCTATATCAATCTGTATTACAGATTGATTAATTTTCTTATTAATTCTTAATTTGCTTATTTATTTTTCATATTTTGTGTTAAAAAAAAAAATAAAGAGATTTGCGAAGATTGGAATTTTTTAACCATGCCTTTCTTGTGGAAAACCTAATGCGGCCCAGCCTCACCCAGACTCTGCCTCCAGCGGCCCCCAGCTAAATTGAGTTTGAGACCCCTGTTCTTATGCATTTCTGACTAGAGCTTTTTTCGTGTGTCTGACTCTCTTCTGACTACAAATATGTAGGACTGCTTTCTTTCATTTGCGCAAAATCTCTCAAATTAGAAACATCCTGTTTAAGAGTGATGTTGAAAAACTAGTTTATGCATTATTACTTCTAGGCAGAACTACTGTAATTCATTATTATCAGGCTGTCGTAAAAATTCCCTGAAACACCTTCAGGTGACCCAAAATGCTCCAGTAAGAGTACTGACAGGGAAAGAAGGACCATATTTAAGAAAAAAAAATCCAAAACAAAGAAGTGAGAGTTCAGGAGGCTAGCGGCAGAGACACAGCAGTTAAGAGGGCTGACCAGGAGGCTGGCAAAGAAAGACGGAGCAGATCTGGAGGCCGACCATGACCATAAAGATCCTCGGCTGACAAGACTAGAGACCGTTGTCAGTTTATACGTCAAGGACCTCCTCAATCACACTAACACTTCTTCTGTAGAGGAAATAGAGTCTGGGGATGAGGTATATGAGTCTGGGCACTGAGGCAGTCTTTGGTGGGAGGACCCCTAGGGAGGATTTTTATGAGAATCAGCACCCCCAAGTCTGAGGCCATGTTCCTCAGCTGGAAAAAAGTGGAGCGCCCACTCCGAGTTAGGGATGAGTTGCTGACCCAGGTGAAAGAGTTTATGTATCTCAGGGTCTTGTTCACGTATCATGAGAGAGGGGATTTCTTTTTTGATTCCTTTTGTCTGTACATTCATGTCCTTGGTTTCGGTCATCTCTCCTGATCTTATCATTCTATAGGAATGTATTTAGGTTTAATGAGAGTAAAAGAATATTTAAGCGTTAACATGAAGTGGAAACTTGAACATTTAAGTAGTTGTTCATGCTTTGAAGCAGCTAGAAAGAAGAATTAAACTGTCTAATCCAGGGAATAATTGTATTAAACATAAAAAACCTTTAATTTAAATCCATCCATCTAGAATTTACAAGTTTAAGGCTTGGTAATTTAGTAACATCACGTAAGATCATGAGATGAAATCTATTGGGCCGAGCTAACTGCGGTAACGCGTTGACGCCATGCAGCCCCATGCAGCGGGCGACCCGCATTAACTCGCTAACGGAGATTTGCCGAGTTAATGCGGTTATGGCGTTAACGTGATTTTAACGAGACTAACGCTGACAGCACTAGAAAATCTAGAATAGAAAATGAAATTATCATGGTTTTGGTAAGAGAAATTAAAATTACCAAACTGCATGAAACTGAACATTAAAACAAAACGTTAAAGGGAAATTTTCATTTGTATTTTTTTCTTCCACACAGTCTTTTTGGATAGCAAGGATTGGAGTGTGTCAAGGTTAATATATCACATTTATCTATACCAGAGTTGCAAATGTTTAACCGAAAACCAAAGGCACATTCTGTTCTTCTACAAATCCTTACCATATCCAAATTCAAACGTTTGAACTATCGAGCCAAGCGACCCGCAGAAAATAACTGCTAAAGCACTTGCAGAGAAACTGGACAGACTGCAATGTGATAGAAAAGCTAAATTAAATAAAGCTAATCATCTACAAGAGAGTATATGAAAATAATATCTATATTGTAAGTACATCACTAGATATAGATAATAGTATCTATATCTATATGGTTCAAGCCTCAACTAATGATTCTGTTGCTTTGTGTAATGAAGCAAGAACTATTCATGGTTCTTTGATCTGTGTGTTACCAGATGATGAAAATGAAAAGCATGAAACATGGTTTAAAGCAAAAACAATGTGTTATGATGAGTTTATTTATGAAGTGAGTGAATGGTTATCTGGTTGCGAACATTTGCATTTAAAATATTGGTGTTGATGATGGTGTTAATCCAGAGGACAGTGTTTCAAATGTGGCTGGTAAGCCTTCCATCATTAAAAGGTCAACTAGTGGTAAAATAAGGACGATCTGATTTCCTCGTGTCAGCATTGTTCCCACATCATCATAATTAATGTTGTTCCAGGTTCAACATTGCAAGTGACCAATCACCTTCTTGTGACGTAATTCCTTTGCGACTTCGAAATACCCGCCTTCGATTATTTCGAAATACAAGTGAAGAAGCGAAAAACCGCCGCCTGTCCGCCGAATTTGAAGTCAATTCGCCTGTCCGCCGAATTTGAAGTCAATTTAGGATACTTTCCTTTAATAAACGGTAAGCATTATACATATGTTCCTCACTTGGCTTGCTGTTTGTTTGCTAGCGATAGGCTACTTGACGACAGCATTAGCTAACCAGTGTTCTCTAGACCAGCGTTCCCCAACTTTTTGGGTGTTTCGTGGCCCGGGGGTTGGGTCAGGCAAAATTGCAGTAGCTTCCCTGATCATTTTACAAACATAAGTGAAGAGAATCTGGACTAAAAGGCCTAGACTTATGGTTGTGTGCTGAATCTATGAATCAAACTATCACCTGGAAACATAATTAACTGGTCCATAGCTGTGAAACTGGACATGAGTTCTTGATTCTATGGAGATTAACAGTAATCCAGAAATTTACAAATTTGTCCTGGTACATCGCGTAAATGTTGTCCCAGGGACATCGCGTAAATGTTGTCCCTGGGACATTGTGTAAATGTTGTCCCTGGGACATCATGTAGAATTTGCCCTGGGACATCGTGTAGATGTTGTCCCTGGGACATCGCGTAAATGTTGTCCCTGGGACATTGTGTAAATGTTGTCCCTGGGACATCATGTAGAATTTGCCCTGGGACATCGTGTAAATGTTGTCCCTGGGACATCGTGTGATAGCTTGTAAATAATGGAATGAAAATTATTGATTGTTATTAACTTGTGAAAAAGAAGTGTAACAAATCCACATGTTATGTTCTTACACCCTTACAGAAACTGTGACTCCTTCACAATGTCAGGTAAATGTCAACTCATGTTGAATAATCAACCAATCAAGCCTTTTATTATCACATGCAATGTTACACGTACAACTGCAATGAAAATTTCACCCCCTTCTGACCATACATATATTGCTTAAACATCACATTGGGAAGACAGGTCGGAAACAGTTAGGAAGGTCAGAAAACAATTTAATTAATAGATGAGGAGGAGAAAAAAGAACTACAACCAGACAAAGCTCCTAGAAGACTGAAATGGATGATGGTTGCAGCATGCAAAAAGAAAATGATATCTGTTGACTACAGCATATGCTTTCTCACAGATTACCTTGTGGGAGTAGCTGGACCAAACTCTATTGGTATTTCAAGTTTGAAATCCCTGTTTGACCAGACTAACATTTCAGATGAGGTACCTCTTGACATAAAAATCCTTTTATGTTGTCATAAAACTAATGTTAAATTCTGCTTTAAATACACTTTATTGTACAATTTACTTAATGAATCGTATTCCTTAGTTCTGTTTTTATTTATATCTATTTATTTATTTGTTTTATAAGGTAATAGATGGCCTAATCTATTTGCAGTGTGAGGTATGTTGAAAAGCTTGTTTGATCATAATGACATAGCATGTTTACGTTTTTTGTAATGTATTTGAAAACATAGGTGTATTTATGTTATTTTTATAGAATTTCCCTCACATTTATCCAATACCAAGCCAAATCACTGGAAAAATTTTGGATGGGTCCACAAGAGCACAAAGTGCATACTTTTTGAAGGTATGACTTGGACTGTGGTAACTATGTTCTTATCACAAAGGGTTTATAAGTTGCCACTATAAACAAACAGCATTTTCCAAAATTGAAGCCTTGTCAGAAGAACCTGAAAAATACCTTTCTGAAACCTTTTCTGTGTAAAGACTTGTTCAAAAGCAATGCACACAGATTAAAACATTTCTGTCTTGGCCAACTGATAAAGAACACCAAAAATTGAGTGGTGCGTGTTGAGTCTGTGGTCTTGATTTGTTTTGTACACACTATAGAAATTAATTAATGTAAACCAAAAATGACACTTTCTATATGTTTGTGTATCTGCAGAATTAATTACAAGTCTCACCTGACAAGCTTTTGCAGTTTTGCAGTGTCATTCTTGACAGAAAAACATACTTGTCACATTATTTTTATTTCCAGAAAAACATCTTTCAGATGTATGAGAAATTGATTGGAGCCTGTCTGGAAAACGGCAGCCACTGGACCTTGTTTGTAAGTTGCACAGATTTTGCACTCTCTCTAGTGCATGATACTTTTCAGTGTCCCTCATTAGGAAAGCTCAAGGCCCAAGCCTACCATATCCATCTTTTTACAAAACAGTTTTGTGACATACCCAAGAGGACCATAGTCTATATGAATTCATTTGGCGAGTCGGAGGTCAGAAAAAGTGCGGTGTTGAAAAACTGGAGGTAATTAATTAACATATTTAACATAACATATTTAATTTAATTGAAATCATTACCGAACGTGGTTATTGATTTCTCTATATGCTTTTTATTTGTAATAACTGCGATCTCTCAGCTCATTTGCTTCAGCAAGAGGCTGCGCTGGAGAGTGGACCTTGTCACATGTGAGCCACCCACATCAACAGGATGGGAACTCATGTGGAGTGCATGTCATAATGGTACTGAAAACTATAGCTTTAACCTATATAAGTAATGTTTACATCTTTGCCTATTCAGTTTTTAAAGCCTTAGAGGCAGGATGGTAAAATCTCAATTTTTTTTGTAGATTGAACCATTTCAGCAGTAATGCTTTGCTTTGGTTGCTCTGTTTTTTTTTTTTTTTCTCGGGGGGGGTTAAAAACAAACAAACATTTCTTTGTTAATCTAATTCTTTTTGTTCTTTTTTTTTTTTTTCTTCTTCGTCAATTATTAGTTTGCCCAATCTCTCATTGACGGTAAAACACAAGTGGAGGAGTACAACACTGAAATCACAAAGCTCAGGTCCCGACTTTGCCACTACTTATTTTCCTCAATAGGTAAAGATAAAATGAGCTGCCTTCTTTTTCTCTAACATTGGAAAATGTAACTTGTACTTAAACAAATTATATTTTGCAGATCGAACTAGGAAGTGCAGTCAGTGCTGGTGTGTGATTGCAGCCAAAGACCGGGTACACTATGACATGTCCTTAGCCATATAGATTGTTTATTTAATGGACTTTGTTCATTTGTTTTTTGTTTGTTTATTTCTTCTTCTTTTTTTTTTTTTTTAAATTCACAGGTGCAGTGCCAGAAATGTGGTGCATACAAGCACATGCGTTGTTCAAAGTCTGTTTGTGGCATCTGTATCTTCTGTGAGAGTAAGTCACAATATAACTAAACAATGTCCAAAAATGTTTAAAGTGAAATTTTTTTTCGTAATTTTGCCTTTGCACACCAGGACTGTGTAATTAAAGTGGACGTTTCAAGATCCAGTTTTTACACAAAACTATTTTAGACATAACTGTGTCGTATTGTGGGGATTTCTCTTCACAATTAAATTGATATAGTGCTGTTTATATCATTCTTCTTTATGTAACAGCACAGTGCAGCACAGCAGAGGGAAAGGAGTTGTGCAGCATAGTGGGTGGCTATACAGGAGGAGCAATAGAAGTAGCCAGTGAAGAATGTCATCAGGGAAAGCATCAGGCAGCGAATGACAAAGGAAAAGTTCCTAAGGGAGAGAACATCTGCAGCAAATCGACAAGTAACAGTGAGATAGGAAGACTGACAGTCAGAGATGAAGGTACACAGACTGAAAGAGATGAAGGTACACAGACTGAAGACAACGAAAAAGAAGCAGAAGTATACGGCACAAGTCTGAGTACAGATAATGCTGCTGCTGATGATGTTGACAGGATCGATGCAGATACAGAATTCCAAACTGATTCAGAAGGAACTAGTACAGTTTACAGAGTGCATGGTCGCTTATCTGTACCAAGCTCAAAAAAGAAAACCTACACAATAACAGAAGATGAGATCAAGCGCAGAATCAACGCAGAGAACATGTCAGTTCATGTTTTCAGAGGTTTGATTGGGGTAGGTATACATTTCGTGATTTTGATGTCACCTGAAATAAATCCGGGTTACTCGTATCAATGAAGTGACAATGTGGCTGGAAATTGTGCATTTGCTGCAACATATACACAATTACACCATGTAAACAAAAGCATTTAACTTTGTGCGCGTGTGTGTCTCTCTCTGCTCTTTTGGTGTTTGCACTTTTTCTTTTTTAGGGCCGTAAAGCCAAACTGCCCGCAATGATTCTTGACAGGCCTAAGAAGGCCAAAACTAAAGTAACAGTGTTTAGTGTTCTGAGTGAAGAGGAGGCTGGGGAGCTAGCCCTCGGGTTTGCCGGAAGATTGGCCTGCGATGTCACAACAGACATGGTCTGTAAAGGCATCGACCATTCAAGTGCTGATATGACAAAGTAAGTTAATAAAACAATATGAAAGTTGTATCTTTTTTGGTATTATTTGTCATTTCCCCGTATTTGGGTTATTGGTGTAACATTGTTAATCTTACTTTCTAATAACAGACAGACTCTTCTCAAAATCCAACACAATCTTAAACATGAGCTGACTGATTCCTCAACCTTCAGTTTGCTGACACACACCTTTGGCCCCGCTGCACTGGATTCTGTCATTTCATTCCTGTGTGAAAAACTTGATCTTGTCTCTTAAATAATGAAACCTTTTGTGACTTTTGTTTGTTCTGTAAATCAGAATCTTGAAAATTGTTCATTGTTGTTCTAAGTTTGTGTTAACTATTTGGCAAAAATGATTGGTTCCTAATCCAAACAGCATAATGACTGTTCTAACACATATCTTAAAAATGCTACAAAGAAAGAAAATTATCACATATGTTTCAATATGAATGTAATTGTGTCACACTCGGTTTGTAGTAGCTTTCCTGTTTTATTTTGAGTTTTGGTATGTTTACACTGTTATTTTTATTTCCCGTGTGTTCGTCTTCCCTTATTAGTTTTACTGTATTTAATTAGTCTGATTTAATAACTTATAATTATTTACTTTCCAGTGTGTATATATGCTCCTCGTTTGGATTATTGTTTGTTTGAGTTCTGCCTGTCTTTTCTATTAAAGATTTGGACTTTTGGACTATTAGTGGACCTCGTAGGTTTTTATTCTGTTCAATTGGTAATTGACTGGGTTTAATTTAGTGGCCTGGAAAACAGGCCGGAGGGGTCTGGTCATTTTAACCCCCTAAGACCCGAAATCTTCCATGGCATGCATTTTTAATTTCTCTTTGATATTTGGGCCGATTGGAACCCGATGAATGTAAAAAGAAAGAATTACCAGGTTTTGTTTTTCTTTACCTAATTTTTGTTTCTGAGAAAAATGAGAGCCACATATGAGGACATTAATTTGAAATTTCGATAGAACAGTTGCAGTATAATGTCCTCATAACTGTATATCAGGCACTTGTTGATCAAGATTTAGTATTTTGGTCTAAATAACCCAAAATGTGATGTCCACATGTGTGGACGCCAGGCTGGAGTAAAGTGTTAGAGCTATTTATACCTATGTAAACTTTGATCTGTGTGTTACCAGATGATGAAAATGAAAAGCATGAAACATGGTTTAAAGCAAAAACAATGTGTTATGATGAGTTTATTTAT
The DNA here is from genome assembly GCF_057382185.1 of Mchenga conophoros. Classification (NCBI taxonomy): domain Eukaryota; kingdom Metazoa; phylum Chordata; class Actinopteri; order Cichliformes; family Cichlidae; genus Mchenga; species Mchenga conophoros. The sequence goes on from NC_140543.1 coordinate 274,402, forward strand.
GAAGTGAGTGAATGGTTATCTGGTTGCGAACATTTGCATTTAAAATATTGGTGTTGATGATGGTGTTAATCCAGAGGACAGTGTTTCAAATGTGGCTGGTAAGCCTTCCATCATTAAAAGGTCAACTAGTGGTAAAATAAGGACGATCTGATTTCCTCGTGTCAGCATTGTTCCCACATCATCATAATTAATGTTGTTCCAGGTTCAACATTGCAAGTGACCAATCACCTTCTTGTGACGTAATTCCTTTGCGACTTCGAAATACCCGCCTTCGATTATTTCGAAATACAAGTGAAGAAGCGAAAAACCGCCGCCTGTCCGCCGAATTTGAAGTCAATTCGCCTGTCCGCCGAATTTGAAGTCAATTTAGGATACTTTCCTTTAATAAACGGTAAGCATTATACATATGTTCCTCACTTGGCTTGCTGTTTGTTTGCTAGCGATAGGCTACTTGACGACAGCATTAGCTAACCAGTGTTCTCTAGACCAGCGTTCCCCAACTTTTTGGGTGTTTCGTGGCCCGGGGGTTGGGTCAGGCAAAATTGCAGTAGCTTCCCTGATCATTTTACAAACATAAGTGAAGAGAATCTGGACTAAAAGGCCTAGACTTATGGTTGTGTGCTGAATCTATGAATCAAACTATCACCTGGAAACATAATTAACTGGTCCATAGCTGTGAAACTGGACATGAGTTCTTGATTCTATGGAGATTAACAGTAATCCAGAAATTTACAAATTTGTCCCAGGGACATCGCGTAGATGTTGTCCCTGGGACATCGCGTAAATGTTGTCCCTGGGACATCGCGTAAATGTTGTCCCTGGGACATCGCGTAAATGTTGTCCCTGGGACATCATGTAGAAGTTGCCCTGGGACATCGTGTAGATGTTGTCCCTGGGACATCATGTTAAAGTTGCCAGAGACATACCATATGAAAGTTTAGCTTCTTTTAGCCCCTGTTTGTTTTATATTATTTTATATATATATTTTTTTTAATATTATATTTAATATTTACATTGTATTGCAAAAAACCCCAAAACAAGTTAAAATGAATTAATGAATATTGACTAATTAAACCTTCGCTATTTTTCCACCAGAAATGGACGACATAATTAGAAGAAGTGTTCTGAATGACGAAAAAAAAAAGAACTGGAAAAGACACACAACTTTGTGTGCATGTGTCACAATGCCAGGAGGACCCATTCAGTGTTGTGTTAGAAAAATTGAACTCATTAACCCTTCATGGACATTATAAATGTTTAACTGTTGCCTCAGGTAAAGACAGGAAAAGAGACTATTACAAATTCAACTGCATCAGAGCTGGGGAAAAAAGTCGAAACAGCTACAGAGCAGTGGGCTGTAAGGCCTATGTTTCATTTAAAGTACTCAAATGTTGGAAAGACCACACAGTCATCGTGCAGCGTACATATGATAAGCATGATGGGCATGATCCTTCGGACCCAAAAGACGCACATTTCAACAATATTTCCAGTGATTTGAGGAGGAAGATTGAGGAACTGCTTTCCCTTGGAACTAAGCCAGCCATCATACTAACCGAATGTCATAAATGGGCCAAAGAACATGGACACAGAGATCTTCACAACAGAGAGCATTTTGTCACACCACGTGACATTGACAGTGTTAGAACCTGCATGATGAGGAAGAAGCACTTTAACTGTGGAGACAGTCAATGTGTACATACCTTACTTAATGGAAAACATCAAGAACATGTTCTCTTCTATCAACCATACACATCTGACCAAGAACTAATGATTATTTTGCAGACACCTGTAATGAAATCAAACATGGAGAACTATGCAAAACAGTTAGTATTTGTTGACACCACGCACTGCGTTAACCAGTATTCATTTCCCTTATTCACACTTGTTGTAAGAGATGATCATGGGCATGGAGTCCCTGGCCCTGTGCTTCGTACGTCGCTTACTACATCCAAGATCAAATGAAACATCCAAGACCAAATCATCGCGCTAACTCTGAGCTCGCTATTCCGGTTCCCCGAACACACCTGTTGTTGACGATTAGTATAGCTGGATGAAGTAATGTGAGATCACTGGGTGGCCCAACAGGGGCTACGCATCGATAGTAGAAACATTGATCGGCAACCCTTTGATTGGTCGGCGAAAATGTCGAAGGAGCGCGCTCGGTATTTTTCGGCAGCAGAGCAAGAACTCTTGAGTGAGGGATTTCAGGAGTTTCAGAGTTTAATTAAAACGCAAGGGAACACTGCAAAGGCTGCAAAAGCAAGGAGAGAGGGCTGGCAGAAAGTTGCTGACAAATCAAACTCGTAAGTAATTTAATAATAATAATAATAACAATAATAATGGAGTGGATTTATATAGCGCTTTTCAAGGCACCCAAAGCGCTTTACAATGCCACTATTCATTCACTCTCACATTCACACACTGGTGGAGGCAGCTACGGTTGTAGCCACAGCTGCCCTGGGGCAGACTGACAGAAGCCAGGCTGCCATATTGCGCCATCGGCCCCTCTGGCCAACACCAGTAGGCGGTAGGGTAGATTTATCATATCACACCATATTATCCAATATTATATTACATTATATTATATTATAATATGTTATATTATATCCCCTTTCACATTAGAGCCACAACAGGACCCACTAGAACATGGGAACAAGTAAAAGTGAAATATAAGAATATTCTACAGAATGGTAATATTTATCACTTATATTGCTTGTCGTCTCTTGGAAAGAGACCCTGGAATACTCTGTTTGTTTGTTCATAACAGCAACCAAGAAAAGGGCAGAGCAAAAAAAAAAAGACAGGTGGTGGTCCTGCACCCCCTCGTCAACAAGTTGGTTAAGTGAATAATACCCTCACGGGAAAATCGATATCTCTCTATGAGCACACTGTCGCGCTGAGCTAAAGGATCCTGTCTGTCCCGCAATATACGCTGAATTCTGAGGACTATCCTTATCAATCTTGCACCTTCCGCAATGGGTTGCTCGCGTAAACGGACAGGATATGACTGCGACAGACTTCCCAAATCCACCTTCGCTTTTATAGCCGTGGTCTCTCATCTTGATTACACGAAGTAATTTACAATTACTACTCTGAAATATGAATTACATCTGTAATAATCACATACATGTAATAGAATGTTAATAGTACATTTCCCTTTTTTAGGGAATGACCTGTATGTATCTGTGTGAAATCAATAAAAGGATCAAGTGCTGCATTATCTTTAGTTACATTGATGTTATTTATTTATGGTGAAACAGTGGTGGAATATCGCTGTTGCTTTCGTATGAATGACGCGGACATACCTGCGTGGCCGCGATCTAATCCTGTTTACATAAAGTAAACCTGCTCCCCAGCAGGTTTACGCTTACGGCTCTGTTGCTATGACAGCAAGTCCCGGATGGGCTTCGGGGAACCGAACGATCCAGGATCACGCGAAATCGTCAACAATCTCATCCAGCTAACTCACTTAGCGCGGTATGAAGAACAGGCCCCCTGTGGCCTATGCTATTGTCAGCAACGAAAGTCAGAAAACCCTGGAAACTGTTCTTGGAATAGTTTGTGAGCATTTCCCAACTTCCCCGAGGTAAATAATACATTGACAGCTATTAATTTTGAAATAATTCCTTTTCAAAAAAGTTATAACATGCCAGAATCTAATGCTATAGCTGCAGCATGGGCTGCAAAAAAACTTTCCTTTCCAGTTGTTAAAGTTATTCCTATAGGCTGTATGCAGTATTTTATATATCTACTTGTGAGTTGAAATGTTTAATTTGGCATTGAAGTGGTGCTTTGAGATAGCAAAAACATTTTCATACTGTTTAATCTCATTTAGTGTTTTCTTTTTTTCTGTAGAGCATTTATGGTTGACAAAGACTTTGCGGAAATAAATGCTTTGCAGAAGGTTTTTCCAGAGTCAGCTATCCTTCTATGCTGGTACCATGTCTTGCAGGTAAACCACATTGTTTTCTTTTCACGTTGTCTAAGATGCACCTGAAACACATTTTTACAACAGGGTCCTGTTGTTATGATTTGCCTCATTGTGATATTCACCTACTCAGGTTAATGAATATAAAGGGATAAAATGTTGAGTGACTATGTCCATCCATTTAAGACCACAGTGCACTCATCTTCTGGTGGCTGCTTCCCAAAGCTCTTTTTGACATTTAAAAATATGTTTGCCTGGTTGATTTCTGTAATGCACAGGTCCTCTTGTCCAGTGAGTGACAAAGTTATTTTTGGACGTCAGCTTTCTTTTATGCTTTTTGTACAGCTGCTCCTCTGTCTCTCTCTCCAGATTAACTTTTTTTCTCTTACATTCACAGGCTGTTAATCGATGGCTTTCAAAATCAGAGTCCGGGGTCCATGGGCTTTCTAACACCCAAAAGAGAAATGAAATCATTTCTTTCTTTTGTAAGCTGAAAGCTTGCACATCTGTAAGTGTAATTTGTCTATTTCACATTTTGATTTCTTGATTACACTAAGAGCATAATAACTTTCAGTTGCTAAAAAAAGTTACAGAGAGATACAAAATAGATTTTTGAAACAATTTCTAAAACTGGCTTCTTATCTTGCTTATCAAAACAAGTACTTAAGCTGTGCAGAACATCATTGTGTCACCCACTGTGCAGTAGAACTTGTGAGTGGGATTCTTTCACAGACAGATGCTGAAACCAAATATGCTTATAGGTTTAGTGTTCCTTCTTAGCCATTGTAAGGGAAGAAATAATTGCTTCTTAATACAAAAACACGACATATTATTAATAACTTAAAATTCTTAATGTTATTCAATAAAAGGAAAAGGGCTTCAATACATAATATTAAAGATTTCAATAGGTCTGTTAAATGGATTGAAATATATTCTGTTGCATCCAATTCTCTTAGGAGGACGACTTTAAAGCCACATCAGCAGAGTTCTGCCAGACATTTAAGCAATACCCTTTGGTGTGCCAGTATTTTCAGAAGCACTGGGAAGGCATTGGCCACATGTGGTGTGACTACGGCCGTCGCTTCAGTCACGCTCGTTCTGAAACAAACAATGTGATTGAAAGGTATGATTTATTATTTTGACCTCATTCAATTGTATTGCTGAAAAAAAGATATTATGCTTTAATCCAAGAGGCTAAACTGAGTAGGTTCGTCATGTCATTGCCAGAACAGGTTTTAGGCAAATCCTTTAAATTCTAGCAGCGTTTTTTATGTTATCACAACAAAAAACAGAGTAGGTGGATTTGCCTAAATCAGCTAAACCGGCACAGAGCATTCCTTTATAAAAGACGTGTGCCCAGACATCCTCCAGCTTCTGTCTCCTGAGGGGCACCAGACAGGGATGCCCACTCTCCCCCTCACTTTTTGCAATTTTTATCGAACCTCTAGCAGCAGCATTTAGACAGGCTACAACAATTAAGGGCATAAAATGTAAGAACATAGAACATAAAATCAGTCTCTATGCGGATGATGTGTTGCTTTTTCTGCAAAACACACAAACCAACCTCTCTGAGGTAATTACTTTAATAAACTGGTTTTCAAGAGTTTCAGATTATTCAATTAACTGGCCAAAATCTACAGTTCTCCCCATTAACTGCTCCTTCCATAATTCTTCCTCTGCCCCACTGCAATCCGGAAATATTAAATATTTAGGTATTAATATCTCTCCTAAGCTTTCAGACTTAACTAAACTAAACCACATCCCACTTCTAAAGAAAGTAGAAGGCGATCTGACTAGATGGAAATCTTTACCCATATCACTCATGGGAAGGGTCGCCACTATAAAAATGATGATCTTGCCAAAAATAAATTACTTATTTTTGATGATCCCTAACAAACCATCACAAGATTGGTTCAGATCTCTGGATTCATATATTTCCAAATTCCTTTGGAAAGATAAACCCCCGCGTATTAGCTTAAAAACGCTACAAAGAACCAAGGATAGAGGAGGATTAGATCTGCCTAATTTTCACCAATACTTCTTAGCCAACAGGCTTCAGTTCATCTCAGAATGGTTAAAACATACCTTCTTAGTTGAGCCCTGGCTAGATGTTGAACAGGCACTATGCAAGGATCTAGAGATTTCAGACCTACCATTTATTAGCTCAAACATCAAAAGACATGAATGCTTTAAAAGTATCAACATCAGCTTTTCTCTAACAGCATGGTGGGAGTTTCTAAAAATAACGGAGTCTTCATTAATCCCATGCAAACGTACACCTATCTGGAATAACCCTGACATATTACAAAACAATAATATGATTAATTTCCCAGAATGGAGTTGTAAAGGAATTAAATACTTAGAACATATATTAGAGGGAACAGAATTTATTCCATTTGACAGACTAGTTGAACAATATGGGATCAACAAGACAAGGTTTTTAGAATATCAACAAATTAAATCCATAGTAAAAAAGAAATTTAACCTCAGTCAAGTTGAATTACAAACACCACTAAGTGCGGCACATTTTCTTACTCTTAAATCCCCCAAATTATTATCTAAAATATACAGAACACTTTCTAAATTAGATGAATCAATATCCCTTCCTACTGCAAAGTGGGAAGCAGATTTATCAGTCAACCTAGACCAAAACTTCTGGTCTCAGATTTGCTTAAAAACTTTTAAATTAATTAAAAATCCCAGTCTGCAATTAATACAATACAAAATACTTCATAGAGTGCACTATACAGGTCATCGGATGTTCAAGATGGGCTTTACATCTTCCAACAACTGCTCACACTGTCAAGGCAATACACCAGACAATTACATCCACGCTCTTTGGTTCTGTCCACCAGTGCAAAAGTTTTGGCGCGAGATATGTGAAGACTTATCAAAATGTCTGAAATGTAACATTCCAACCTCCCCCTTAGTGTGTTTGTTGGGCAGCTTAGATAATGTCACTTCAGAAAAGAATATAGCCCATATGATCTTCACTGCCCTATGCATAGCCAAGAAAACAGTCCTCATGAACTGGAAAAATAAAAATAATCTTAATTCTAACCAATATAGAAATTATCTATTAGATTACATTAGTCTTGACACAGCCTCTGCCACCACATTAGATCAATTGCTCTGGGCCCCTTTTATCAGCTCCATCACCTAGTGGGGGTGGGGGGTCATAGTTTGGTCCCGCCTTCACTGTTGTGATTGGTGAGGGGGTAGGGACAGGCTTAGGGCGCCGGGGGGTTCCCCGGAGGCATCTTCCTTGGGGGGCTCAACCCGGGGTAGCGGTCACGTCCGGTTGAGGGCTCTGTTGGCTCTCAGGTTACTGTTTCCTCGCGGCTGCGTGCAGCGGGGCTAGGGGAGGGTCTGTGCTGACGGACGCGGGTTACTGACCTGGCAACCTGGCTGCCCCTGGGTGGGTCCGGGATGGGCGTGAGGTTCTGGGGGCGCTCCGTCTCTGGGCTGGGGCCCGGGCCGGGCCTCGGGGGCTCGGGTCCTGGTTGGTGTGTTGCCGGGGTTGTGGGCGGGTGGGTGCATGGGGGCCCGGCCCTGGAGCAGGGTGCCGCCGGTGCATCGAGCCGCCTGGGGGGCTCTTCAACTGGTGGGGGGGATGGTCACATCTTGCAGGAGCTTTCTTCTCTCAGGAACTCTCTGCAGGAGGGGGAGATACAGGAGAGGTGGAGGAAGATCTCAGCCTGGGCGTTTACCGTCTTATGTAGTCTGGAAGATGTGTGGTTGGTGGGGTGGGTGCAGTTTTCTCTGTGGTGGGGTTGGGTGGACTGTCCAGGGCTCTGTGGAGCCGGGGGGCGCTACTGCACTGGGCCCCGGTCTGATGGGCCTGGGCCCCCCTTCCCTGGCGGGTCGCGGAGGGTGGGAGTGCCTACTGGGGTCAGCGGGGGAGCTGGCCCCAGGGAGGGGTTACCTGCCCCTCCCTTCCTTCCCTCCCCATCTCCAGCTGCCTCCCTCTTCCCGCTCCTCCACAACCACCCACACATGCAGGGCCTTGGAGTAGGGGTATGTCACCAGGGTGCAGAGGAGGCTACCCCCCCCCGTCCCCTTCTGGCTGCCTCTGCCTCAATTTTATCCCACAACTTAGACATTCACATTATTCACACTCTCATTACACATACATATAGGATCTTGGGGGTGGGCACAATCACGGAGTCCAAATCACCATCAGGGTGTACACCTCACCCCTGACGTCGTTGCCCACCTCTCAATTTTAAATACACTTAGTCATTGAGGGTTAGCAGGAGGGACTATGCGCTTACCTGCTGCTCCTTGGCAGGTAGCTCCATGCCCTCCTGGGTTTTAATTGCACCTTAGAACACATATGCATCAACACTACAATGAGCGGGTGGAGGGAGGTTTGGAGTCTTCTCCCACCCCCATTCTCTGCGGCCTGCTGGAGCGGGAGGGCTAGTAGGAGGAGTTGGCCGTCCGACTGCGGTCTGGGGTGTGGGGCCTCCCTGCTGCTGCGGAGTCGGGGTGGTCTGCCTCTCCCCACCGCAGGGAAAAGGGTAACACCACCTGGGTCTGGGTGCAATTCCCCCCTCCAGGGGCAAGGGTACCTAGACCCGGTTTGTAGAGTACGCTTGGGGAGTGTGATTGTGTGTACAGCGTCTCTTTATGTCTGTCTCCACGTTGGTTGAGTGTGGAGTGAGTACATATGAGAGCATGAGGGTGGGAATGGATGTTTGTGTCTGTGTGTGCCTGTATGTCTGTGTCTATATGTCAGGTTGGGTATCAGACGCCACCTCTCTGGGGACACCTCAGGCCCTCCAAGGTTTGGAGGCCTATCTCCACCCACCACCACTTCCCCTGCCGGTGGCGGACTCCCTCAGGTGTCGGTGTGTTGGTGGTTCTTTGTGTCTGGGGGTGGGCGTCCGGGTACACACCGGCTCACTCCTTGGCGGCCGCTTGTCGGGGCCTGGGGCTCGCTCGGGCCCCTTTGGAGGTGGGGTGCCCCCGGCCTCTCGGCCTAGGGCTCGGTCACTCAGGCGCAGCTGGGGGCCGGCGGAGCTCACGGGCGCGTCACTGCAACTCCCCCTGACTTCTGCTCCGCGGCTGCTGGGCGAGCCCTCATCTGGGACTCTCCTCAGCTCTTACTGGGACAGTGGCGCGGCTGCCCCTCTGTTGGTCTTCCATGGTCTCTTGTGTTCTGGGGGCCTCTGGATGTCTGGAGTTTTGATCTCCTCCATACCCGCTTCACACCCTGGAGGACGGGGCTGTGGCCCCCCCACACTCCCTAGCAGATCATTACATGGAGAAACCTTTGGAATGCAAGCATGCTGATCCACACAGGTATGCACACATGGGTATTCACAGACGCGGACTAAAGCTTTCTTGGCTGCTGCCTCAAAGCACACTGTGCGCTGTCTATCTTGCGTGCTGCACAATATCGTTTATTACTTAGTAAATACTGATATCTATGACTAGCTAGTTTATTGTGATGGTGCTTTGTTTTCTCTATTATTATTTTGCTCTTTGTTGTTTGCTGTCTCCTCTGTTTGTTTTTGTTTGTTTGTTTTTTTTTTTTTCTCCATACAGGTGACCCAGGAGTTTTTTTTTTTTTTTTTTTTTGTCTCTCTTCCCCCCCCCTTCTCACCGTCTCTTCTCCCCTTTGGTTTTCTTTCTTTCTCTCCCCCTCTCTCTCTCATTCATTCCCCCTGTCCTATTTATTAAAAAAAAAAAAAAAAAAAAAAATGACAAAGGATGAACTGAAGCTCTGCCATCACGTAATGTCGCATACTGCTGTTTCTGATGTCATTTAAAAGAAGAAAAAAATATATATATATAAAAGACGTGTGCAATAGGTATTCCAATTTTTTTAAAAATAATACAGTCTTGATTAAAACTTTAAATTCCTTCAATTACAGTTACTAATCATTTCAAATAACTGTTTTTCAGATTTTTCCACCGCCTGAAATACCAGTTTTTATCTGGCTACAAGAATAGGCGTCTGGATGATCTGATTGAAGTGCTCCTAGGGAAGGCCGACGACTACTTCTCAGTCATAAAAACCCTGCAAGATGTGGGCCGCATGAAAAACAGGTTTGCTGACACCTTGTCTCAAGTTTCAGACTCTGCTTCAAGACTGATGGAAAGTGGTTGGGCTCTTAAAATTACAGTCAAGAACAGCCATGGAGTTAATGCATATCAAGTCCCATCTGAGTCAAGAGAAGACATGGTGTATGATGTCTGCCCTGTTGAGTCCTACTGCAACTGTACATATGGCTTACGAGGACTTCTTTGCAAGCATCTAGTGTTACTTGCAAAATTAGCAGAGGCTGACAATGACATCTATCCAAACATGGAAACAGACCTTGGCAAGAATTGCAGTGAAAGAAAGGCATTACTTTGTACACTGTGAGGACTTGAAAGTGATAAAAATGCCAAGTTTGTTTGGAAATCTGTGTTTTTTTGCATCGGCTGAAACACTTCAGTGCACTTGTTGTACGTTCTCTCACTATAACACATGTGCTTGCCTGAAGGTGGCTTGTAGCCATTTTAAACAAATGAAAAACTCTCTGAAAAGTCCTCTATCAACTTTGAATGACACTCCTGTAGTTGAAAGCACAGACAAAAAATGCACAGAAGATGCAGTTGGAAAACTAAATGCTGTTTTAGACACAGTTAAACAGTGGGCATTCATTCCAGAGGGTATTACTGCAATGATAGATGAACTGCATACAAATGTCTTAAAAACAAAACAAGTAGGCAAAAGTATATGCCAGTACGAAATAAAGATGACAGATAATGCACGCAAAATTAGGCCATTGTATTCTAGCAAGAAACGTTCGGCCAGCATCGACATTCCAACAGTCTGAAAATGAATGTGAACAGTCGATAACCACTGAAAGAGAGACATCCTCTGGAGAAAATGAAAACCTTTTGGAATACAAAACAAAAAAGAGAAGAGTTAAAGCTAAGTATATGCACAAGTAGACTTTTGTGTGACATTTCAAAGGGACTGCATCCATTACTTCTGTTTATTGAAACCTAAAGCTGAATAGCTGTCTTAACTTTCTGCCAAGGAACAGATGAAAAGAAATTGTTTGGTCTCTCAAGCAGTTGTTATTTATGTGTGTTATTCATTACTTTGGCTTGGTTGCTGTTTTTGATACAAATTCATCTGTGCCCATTGTAATATTTTCATATGTTACTATTTTTATATTGCTATGCATTATAAATAAAGGATTACTTATTACTATTAAAGGTCTGCATTTGTAATTGTTGGTATTATTTATAAAATATGCGCTCTTAAGTTTTTTGCTCCATAAAACGATACCTGTCACTTTTTGGACATAGAGTATCAGCTGTTGAGAATCCTGGCTCATACAAAATAGAAGTAAAAGGTTTCAACATCCAGCCTTTTTATGATTAAATACAAAGTGTAATAACAGAGTTATTGGGGTGTGATTTTGTTAATAGTTAGTCTTAAGTATAAGTTTAATAGTAATGAGTAAGAAAATATAGCCAGAATAATGGAATGAGACTAACACCTGACCTCACACTGAGATTTGGTATGAAGTGGCATGTTTGTGCTAATGCTGACATTGGGGCTCAGAGTTCCTCTGTGTGTATATATTTGTGAACGTTAACTTGGCTAATGTCCAAGGGTTTGACTGCTTTCCTGTTGGATTGTATCACAAAGAACAGGGATAAGAGCACCAGTGGCCGTGCACACCCTCATCTCTCTCCTTCACCCGATCATTAGTGTTGGAAACCGGCATTAGCTCAGAGTAGATTAGACTTCAGTATATGCAAGTGATTTGATTTTATGATTATTTGATTCAGTTTTTTCTGTGTTCAAGCTCAATTACTTTAATAAAATATGTTGAATTCAAACAAATAAATAAACTGTGGACATTACCCTTTTAAACCTTTCTGAAACAAGACAGGTAAAAACCAGTGTATAAAAGTTTACATAGGTATAAATAGCTCTAACACTTTACTCCAGCCTGGCGTCCACACATGTGGACATCACATTTTGGGTTATTTAGACCAAAATACTAAATCTTGATCAACAAGTGCCTGATATACAGTTACGAGGACATTATACTGCAACTGTTCTATCGAAATTTCAAATTAATGTCCTCATATGTGGCTCTCATTTTTCTTAGAAACAAAAATTAGGTAAAAAAAAACAAAACCTGGTAATTCTTTCTTTTTACATTCATCGGGTTCCAATCGGCCCAAATATCAAAGAGAAATTAAAAATGCATGCCATGGAAGATTTCGGGTCTTAGGGGGTTAAAATGACCAGACCCCTCCGGCCTGTTTTCCAGGCCACTAAATTAAACCCAGTCAATTACCAATTGAACAGAATAAAAACCTACGAGGTCCACTAATAGTCCAAAAGTCCAAATCTTTAATAGAAAAGACAGGCAGAACTCAAACAAACAATAATCCAAACGAGGAGCATATATAAACACTGGAAAGTAAATAATTATAAGTTATTAAATCAGACTAATTAAATACAGTAAAACTAATAAGGGAAGACGAACACACGGGAAATAAAAATAACAGTGTAAACATACCAAAACTCAAAATAAAACAGGAAAGTTACTACAAACCGAGTGTGACACAATTACATTCATATTGAAACATATGTGATAATTTTCTTTCTTTGTAGCATTTTTAAGATATGTGTTAGAACAGTCATTATGCTGTTTGGATTAGGAACCAATCATTTTTGCCAAATAGTTAACACAAACTTAGAACAACAATGAACAATTTTCAAGATTCTGATTTACAGAACAAACAAAAGTCACAAAAGGTTTCATTATTTAAGAGACAAGATCAAGTTTTTCACACAGGAATGAAATGACAGAATCCAGTGCAGCGGGGCCAAAGGTGTGTGTCAGCAAACTGAAGGTTGAGGAATCAGTCAGCTCATGTTTAAGATTGTGTTGGATTTTGAGAAGAGTCTGTCTGTTATTAGAAAGTAAGATTAACAATGTTACACCAATAACCCAAATACGGGGAAATGACAAATAATACCAAAAAAGATACAACTTTCATATTGTTTTACTAACTTACTTTGTCATATCAGCACTTGAATGGTCGATGCCTTTACAGACCATGTCTGTTGTGACATCGCAGGCCAATCTTCCGGCAAACCCGAGGGCTAGCTCCCCAGCCTCCTCTTCACTCAGAACACTAAACACTGTTACTTTAGTTTTGGCCTTCTTAGGCCTGTCAAGAATCATTGCGGGCAGTTTGGCTTTACGGCCCTAAAAAAGAAAAAGTGCAAACACCAAAAGAGCAGAGAGAGACACACACGCGCACAAAGTTAAATGCTTTTGTTTACATGGTGTAATTGTGTATATGTTGCAGCAAATGCACAATTTCCAGCCACATTGTCACTTCATTGATACGAGTAACCCGGATTTATTTCAGGTGACATCAAAATCACGAAATGTATACCTACCCCAATCAAACCTCTGAAAACATGAACTGACATGTTCTCTGCGTTGATTCTGCGCTTGATCTCGTCTTCTGTTATTGTGTAGGTTTTCTTTTTTGAGCTTGGTACAGATAAGCGACCATGCACTCTGTAAACTGTACTAGTTCCTTCTGAATCAGTTTGGAATTCTGTATCTGCATCGATCCTGTCAACATCATCAGCAGCAGCATTATCTGTACTCAGACTTGTGCCGTATACTTCTGCTTCTTTTTCGTTGTCTTCAGTCTGTGTACCTTCATCTCTTTCAGTCTGTGTACCTTCATCTCTGACTGTCAGTCTTCCTATCTCACTGTTACTTGTCGATTTGCTGCAGATGTTCTCTCCCTTAGGAACTTTTCCTTTGTCATTCGCTGCCTGATGCTTTCCCTGATGACATTCTTCACTGGCTACTTCTATTGCTCCTCCTGTATAGCCACCCACTATGCTGCACAACTCCTTTCCCTCTGCTGTGCTGCACTGTGCTGTTACATAAAGAAGAATGATATAAACAGCACTATATCAATTTAATTGTGAAGAGAAATCCCCACAATACGACACAGTTATGTCTAAAATAGTTTTGTGTAAAAACTGGATCTTGAAACGTCCACTTTAATTACACAGTCCTGGTGTGCAAAGGCAAAATTACGAAAAAAAATTTCACTTTAAACATTTTTGGACATTGTTTAGTTATATTGTGACTTACTCTCACAGAAGATACAGATGCCACAAACAGACTTTGAACAACGCATGTGCTTGTATGCACCACATTTCTGGCACTTCACCTGTGAATTTAAAAAAAAAAAAAAAAGAAGAAGAAATAAACAAACAAAAAACAAATGAACAAAGTCCATTAAATAAACAATCTATATGGCTAAGGACATGTCATAGTGTACCCGGTCTTTGGCTGCAATCACACACCAGCACTGACTGCACTTCCTAGTTCGATCTGCAAAATATAATTTGTTTAAGTACAAGTTACATTTTCCAATGTTAGAGAAAAAGAAGGCAGCTCATTTTATCTTTACCTATTGAGGAAAATAAGTAGTGGCAAAGTCGGGACCTGAGCTTTGTGATTTCAGTGTTGTACTCCTCCACTTGTGTTTTACCGTCAATGAGAGATTGGGCAAACTAATAATTGACGAAGAAGAAAAAAAAAAAAAAGAACAAAAAGAATTAGATTAACAAAGAAATGTTTGTTTGTTTTTAACCCCCCCCCCCCCCCGAGAAAAAAAAAAAAAACAGAGCAACCAAAGCAAAGCATTACTGCTGAAATGGTTCAATCTACAAAAAAAATTGAGATTTTACCATCCTGCCTCTAAGGCTTTAAAAACTGAATAGGCAAAAATGTAAACATTACTTATATAGGTTAAAGCTATAGTTTTCAGTACCATTATGACATGCACTCCACATGAGTTCCCATCCTGTTGATGTGGGTGGCTCACATGTGACAAGGTCCACTCTCCAGCGCAGCCTCTTGCTGAAGCAAATGAGCTGAGAGATCGCAGTTATTACAAATAAAAAGCATATAGAGAAATCAATAACCACGTTCGGTAATGATTTCAATTAAATTAAATATGTTATGTTAAATATGTTAATTAATTACCTCCAGT
>NC_140543.1:289493-313436 GCF_057382185.1 Mchenga conophoros
ACTACACAAAGGAGTGGCAAACCTGAACATGAAGGGAGAACAGCAGGGAGCGCACGCAGGGGATTTCACAGGGTATGAACACAGACGACGCGACGAGGAGCAGAGGAAATCACACACTATAAATACACAAAGAGACACTGGGAAATCACACACAGGTGGGGGAAACAGCTGGACCTGATTAACCTGACGAGACAGGGGAACACTAACACCAGGGACCAACAGAGGGAGCACAAACCCAGAACCCAGTGTCTAAAATCCCAAACACAAACCATCCCAAAACAGCCATGAATAATAATGAAAGTAATAACAATAAAGAACATAAACATAAAGTCACTGAGTCATGGTCGCAGGACCATGACAATTTCTTTCAATAATGATCAATGATAGTCTGAGTGACTAATAAAACAGTGTGTGCAGGTTTTACACGTGTTTCTCTTCAAAAATGCCATTACAATTTAGGAAAATCAACATGTTTTTGATATCAGGAAAACTGATCCTATTAATAACTGCTGTGGGTTGTGTGTGCATAAATCCACGTGGTCTGGATAAATCTGACGGTGAAAGAAGAGCACATGACTCATCCAGAGAAGGTCTGCATTATTACAACCTATTCCATCATCCTGAAACCTCTGCCGTCCTCCGATCAAACCACCACCGGTTTCACGTCTTAACAGCTGTTTTATACGTAAGCTGTGGGGCGTGACCAGGCTAGCCACAGTGTCTTAAAGAAGTATCCATGACCAAGGCAGAGGGGGCCATTTCCCTGTACATGTAACGGAGTGGAAAGATCATAGAGACACCGAGTGCCTCTCCAGTGCCCCTGTTGTTACTTTCATTTACACCAAAGCAGATGAAAGGGATTCACAATGGTTTATGCTAGCTGACCGGACAGACTGATATCAGTGCACTTTTATGACTTTGTGCTATACTGTTTTGTTTACTGACTTATTTTTCAATTCATTTTTAAGCTGTGAAGTAAAGATTTCCAGTAATAAAATATAAATACATTTATTTTGAGAAAACAGCATTTTAGTTATTTCTAAGCATCCTTTCAGGCTACAAAGTAACAACTAAAATAAAAACTGTTTTTGATGAAAATCTGAAATGTAATTTTTAAACATTTTTAGTTAAACAACAGCCATAAAAACATTTCCTCCTCTCCTACCATTTCCTTAAATGAGATAATAGAAATTCAAATTATACTGTTGTAAAACTTACAGGTTATCAAAACTGTTTTATCAGGCTATTAATTTAGTGAATACTTCTTATGCCAGAAATGAGTAAAATGCGAAGTTTATTATTATAAATTCGATTCCAAGTCTCATACTTACAGGAAACAGTGAATACAGCAGTGGTTTTGACCTGAATGCAATCCCGACCTTCTCCATTAGATGGCGGAGAAATTTTAGAAATGAAAAAGTAAATCACTTACAGAACTACGCTGAGCGCTGGGCTCAACAAAAATACGGCAGGTAATTGCTGCCTCTGGTTTAGCTGCACCAAATGCTTACCTTAAACATAATCCATATTTACTGGCCAAAAGGCATAATTTCTCATCTGAAAGGGCTCCTCATCAATACATAAATTATTTTGATTAGGTTAAGAAAACATTTCAGTGATAGAGAAATAAATATGATTTTGACCACATCTCAAATCCATGAAATTACTTTAATTTGCTGTATTATTAGCAGGTGTTTCCCCAAGAATATGTCAATTATTAGGGGGGAAAAGACGCTAAACTGCACCCTTGGAAGCGATGGTCAGGGGTGGTTTAAACTTCTTCTGTGCCTAGAGCCTCATTCTCAGTTTGTGCCAGGGTGACCAGTCCTCTAATGTGGTCGGCTGCTCGTTGTGTCTTCTTCTCTGGGACTCTAGCTCTTTGGCCATGGGCGCCCCTCCGTCCTTCTCCTGCTGCGATGGATGCACAGATATCGCTGAGATGTGTACTCTTGTACTCTTGGGGGCTGTGGATGGCCTGGATCTCCTGGATCTAGTTCTGTCTGCCTCTGGGGGCGTTGTTGTGGCTTTCCACCCTTATTATGAAGTACTTTCAGCTTTAGACATTGTCATACTATAATATATAATATTATATTTAATGTAACAACTGAAATAACATAAATAGAAATGCATAAATAAAAGAGATAAAAGAAACACATCAACAAGAGGAGGAAAAGCAGAATATGTTGGGCACAACAGTGCATTCAGATCATAATTCTGATTGCAAAAGTCATCAGACATGGCAGGAATAAAAAGAAAAAAAAGCTAAATGTCTCTTATGTTACATGATATAATGTAATAATCCTAAATCTTAATAAGAGGTTTTTAGTCTCATTCTGCCACTAAAATTAAATTACCTGGAGATGTATGAATTTGAAATAAAAATCCCACCTTTTGAGCAAGAACAGAATAACTGGTTATATTTAGAGCTGAGGAGTCCTCACAGAGCTGGCAGTGTTTGGAAACAGTTCATGCTTCCAACTTTCTCTACTTCAGACTCCTTAAACAAGACCAGTCTTTTAAGGTTAGATCTGAAAGAAGAATATGCATATGCAAAATGAAACACGTAGACAAAACAAAAAGCCACAGCTTTGTGTTTGACACTCAGTTCAAACATTCCTGGCAGGTAACAGATTTAATCTCTGAGTTACAATGTAGTTTCACTTCATATGGATGCTGTAGTGCAGACTGCTTTCTCCATCTAAAACTCCACATGAAGGTAATGCAACAACTTTGACATTTTTTATTTAATAAAAAAAATATTTAATTACCTTAATTAGACTAGACTAGAAACTGGAAAAAAAAAAGTTTGACTCTATTTTCATTACAAATTTAATTAATCAACTCTTAATTCTCACTAAACTTAAAGATAAAGGGGCCCCCAGTACAATATTTGCCTTGTTGTGTGTGTTTATTTTGCTGAGCAAACAGCTGTTTGGGGAACAGCTGTTGGTATTATATTTACACAATATCGCGAAAACACAAAGGAGCATTCAGAGGACTTTGAGGAGCTGAGGTGTTTCACTTTTTTCACAAAAATATAAAAAGAACTAGTGTCTTTTTATGTCAGTGTATAAACTGTAAATGTTCGTATACTTTTTTTAGTCTGTGAAGAATCATTAAATTCATGTTTAACTTCTGATTAATTAAAAGTAATTTAGAAAGCTACCTTTACCTAATCATGAGTATCACACAGTCACGGCAGCTT
Source organism: Mchenga conophoros (assembly GCF_057382185.1). Lineage (NCBI taxonomy): Eukaryota > Metazoa > Chordata > Actinopteri > Cichliformes > Cichlidae > Mchenga > Mchenga conophoros. Next base: position 292,699 of record NC_140543.1, read on the forward strand.
AAAAACGTTTCGGTTTTCATTGAACTTAGAACTTAAAAATGTTGAAAGAAGATTATTCTTCATAATAATAAGATTATTATTAGAAACAAGGATGCATCTTCCGTCCACTTTCTTCAGGACTACAGTTAACTTAATTGCCACTTGGGGATAAATGATGTCTTTCTGATTCTGATATTACTCAAAGGTGATTTTATGGATTTTTCTGTTTAACAAATATGTGCAGATCAGTAGCTGTGTAACAATGGACATAGATCATATGTAATTTTTTTTGCAATCTGATGCAAATTATTGTATGATTTGAATTATAAATGAAAGTATATTTTAATATTGATTGGTCAATTGTAATCAGTAAAGAAGAATCGACTCTACTTGAAAAGTGAATTTTATGTATATTACCAGCTCTTTAATTTCTGTGAGATGAAGAAAATGAAGGAAAATGTATGCAAATCTGTGAATTTTGACCTAACAATGCATGAAGCCACTCGTTGAATTTCAGTTTGAGTTTTAATCCACACAACTTAATAATCTTAGACTATCTGCCCTTTATTTGAGTGCTTCTACATTAACTTTACATTCTGAGTAATGAAAAAACATCAAGATAAATCAAGATACAAGTAAAGAGTAAGAATTGCAAGTGTACACTATTATGAAGTAAACATACTTTAAAATTCAAAAGATAACCAACCAAAATAAAAAAGACTGGCTGGGCAGGTAAACTTTGTTGTCCATATTAAATCATTTTCATTTATTTAATGGTACCAGATTTTTAACACTGAGTGATTTTGTCACTACTATTGTATCATAAAAAGCAACAGGAAACGGTCATGTTTCATCTCAGTGAAAACAGGCCATTCCTATTATTTTGTGCAGTCAAGGTTAGGTCTTCAAGAATTTGACCAATGAAAATAACCCGGATAACACTGTGTTCTACTGTATTGTCTAATACAACATGTGACAAGTGCAATCAGTCTGTGCAAACAGTAGCATCCTAACAAAACAATCTACATCCTGAGATCTAGTAAAACAGGTAAAACATTCCTGGTATGGAGATATAATCTCTTGGCTAAGTTTAGTTTCACTTCATATGGACATTGTTGCACAGACAGTTTTTGCCAATTAAACTTCCAGAGGAAGGTAATCCAATCCAATCCATCTTTATTTATAAAGCATTTTAAAATACAAGGCACAGGCCAAACGTGCTGTAGCTTAAATAAGTTAAGAACAATAGAATAAAACAAAACAGTAAAAAATAAAACACATAATACATCAGAATTAAAACAGCCCTATATTTAAAAAAAAAAAGATAAAATAGCATAAATTAAACTAAAACATCTGAAATAAAACTAGAACAAAAAACCAACATCTCACAAGGAGTCAAAGGCCAGGGTGAAGATATGGGTTTTCAGGAGTGATTTAAGAACAGAAACCTGTCTCATCTCTAAAGGCAGATCGCTCCACATAATGTAATGTAATAAGAATGAATTGCTCTTCCTGTTTCACCTAAGCAGAGAAGCTCAGACCTCCCTCTCCACAGCTATCTCCTGGCTTGTAACAGGCCAGACACCCTATACTCCTAAAGAACTTCCCAGAGAGAACTTCGAGGGACACGGTCAAATGCTATCTCCCAGTCAAGAAAAAAAATGGGTAAACTCCTATTCTCCCTCAAATGTCCTCGAGAAGATAAAGAGCTGGTCCGGGACAAAAACCGCATTGTTCCTCCTACATCCAAGGTTCGAATAACGGATGGACTCTCCACAGACTTTCCAGGGGAGCATTTTTGAATAAAGAAAATAACACAGACACCCTGTCTTACTTTATTCAACATACAAGGAGTACAGTCATTCTGTGTTAAATGGCATCCATCTAAATCTCCAGATGAAGGAAACATGTAAACATCTAACTGTTTTACTTACTAACACAAAGTTTTGTGCTATACTAGACAATTTATATTGATTACTTAAGTTTAGGTCTTCAGGAAACATAATTGAGATAATGCCATATTTTTGGGAATGTTTAGACCACTTGGTATGTAGTGAGAATTGTTTAAACTCGCAGGCTATCTGGGTTAAGGTTAGGGTTCGCTAGTTCGATACTGCTTCTTGTAACTGTTTAACTTCTAAGTATGTCAAGGATCACTACTGCTGTGGTGTACATCAACTGGTTACTGCATTCACACCTTCACATACTCTTGGTATACAAAAAATTCCCCTGGTCACCAGTTAAGCTTAGTGGGTGAGCAGGCGACCATATGCCGTATGGCTCAAGAGCAGTAGGCCCAGGTCGAGTCTGATCTGTGGAATTGTTGCATGTCTTCCCACTTCACTCTTTCCCCGTTTTCCTGTCAATCTACACTGTATCTATCCAATAAAGGCTTTTTAGCTTTTATTGGATAGATACAGCGATGTCAGATGTTGTTCCTGGGATCTGCTGGACACACTCGTCTAGCTTGGAGGTCACTGCACCGAATGCTTCGATTACCACTGGGACCACTGCTGCCTTTACCCTCCATATCTTCTCGAGCTCTTCTCTGAGCCCTTGGTACTTCTCCAGCTTCTTGTGTTCCTTCTTCCATGTTGCTGTTTTTCTATGCGAACATAGAAAAAATATGTTTGATTTCGCACACATTTTGCCAAATTCAAAATTGCACCACCTTTGTCATTTCAACAGATCCTCACGAAAGTCCAGTAGCATGCTCTAGTTTGAAGAAATGGAATATAACAAGGCCAAGGCAATTTTCACATTCCAGTACACTGAAGTTGGTGCTTCTTGGCATTAAAAGTTTTGGAACCAGGTGAGTCACTTTGGCAAACGTTTAATCAGTTTATACCATGTCAATAAAAATGCCTTGAAATTGAGAAAACAAAATTATTGATGGTTACAGCGCTCAGAAACCAGTAGGAAGTGTAGAGGCCTTTTTCTTGGAATGGCTTTAGCATATCAGCACCAATGGGATATTACTAATGGCTCCCATTAATGGTTGGACTACTTCTTCTCTGTTCACATAATATGTTCCTTTGAATCTATCTGTTCATTAGTACATTTGAAACTACCCTTCAGGGTTTTCTGTTGATGTTAGGCTTGGTCACTGCTTAGAGGACTTATAACTCCAAACCATTTGAACTGAGAAATCAATGCCTGTCAAGAAAGTTCAGCAGTGAACTGGCAAGCAGTTTGAGATTTTCATCCCAAAAGACTTTTACATGGTTATCATTTTGTGTAGAGATTTAAAATGATTAGCCTAACTGCATATTATAAGACTTTAATTTCTGATCTATGTGCGAACTTCAGGCCTGAATGCACTGACCTTTGAAGATTCCTGTTTGGTCTCTGAATTCTAGCTGGGGATCTAGATTTCATCATCAGGATTATCCTTGACAGTCAGGCAGTGCACACAGATGATGTTCATCCTCTGTGCAAGATTGAGGTTCATGATGAAATTGTAGAGCAAGAAGGCATGTTGGCTAAACAGACCTTCTAGGAAGAGATCAAAAGTACTGGCTGTGATGCTGTTGCACCAAAGTAAGTGAGACAGTGATATAAAGAGGAGAACCTTCAAAATTAAATTACGTTTGTTTTCTGATTTTTTTTTCTTTTTTCTAATGAATGAAGTCTCATAAAGTGCTTATGAGTTGGCTGTTATATCAAAAAGTATTTCTAATTTGGTTATTTATTTATTTTATCTTTCAGAAAGTACCACGTCACTGTTCAGATCAAAACAGGGAACAAAGTTTCAAATGAAAGTCACATGGGTGACAAACTGAGATGCTGTGAATAAAGTCCTGTCTCCATGAATATCATTTTCATAAATTATACCAAAGTACTATTCATGAACGATACATACATGTGTTCAGTGGAAAGGAATACAACAAACCAGTTGTTAACGATGAGTTGAGCAGAAGAAAGAGGAAAGACAGAAAGAAAAACTGAATCAAAGACTACAAGAATTTCACCAACAAGCTAAAGAGCAGCTTGAAAAAACCGAGTGCCCAGATCTCAGATTAATGTGAGTCACAGTGAGATGGCTTAATAGGGCATCTGGATAAATGTGAAGCCAACTACGAATCAGGCAGTGACAGTGCTGAGTTTCTTGAAATCCTCTCGGTGAAATGCAGTCTCCCAGTTTCAAATCTCAGTCTGAGTCAGCTCACAGCTAATCAGCTTAGTGAGATCCTTTCAGTCCTGGAAAAGCATCTGTTTAATGACATTCATCAGCACTCTGCAGCACACTCAGGTGTTCATCACAGAGCTCTGTGCTCTGTCTCTGGATATATATGAAGGAGTTTCCCTACAATGCATCTCCAATCATATGCAGTCCATTTTGGGATCCATCAGCCAATCATAATGTGGAGTTTTGAGAGTTTCCTCCTGACTCAAGCCCTGTATCTAAACCTGGTGGTTGGTGGTCCACAGTGAGGCAGATGGTGCAGTGGTATAAAGATGAAGAAACAAAAGGCACGGACATTCTTTTTTATGAAATACGCCAGATGAAAAATATTGAACAAAAACTGAGTGAATCAACCTAATAACTTATGTAACAAAGCTGATCAAAACTGATTACATAAAAAACCACACAGATATACAGCAAGCTAGGACTCCAGGCAGCATCCCAGTTGAAATTATTCTCTACTGCCGCAGTGACAGAGACAGTTTGAGCAAAATACACAAGGAGCTGTTTCCCGGTGATGTCATTGTTGCAACAAACCTTGCTGGACGTGGCACAGACATAAAGGTTTCCACAGAGGTGAACAATAATGGAGGATTATTTGTTATCCTCTCCTTACTCTCTGAGAACACAAGAGTGGAACTCCAGGCTTTTGGTCAAACTGCATGCAAAGGTAAACCTGGATCTGGTCAGGTAATCATCTCCACTGAACAACTACAGCCATCTTTCAGCACAGCGTCCTCTCTGGAGAAACTTGCAGCAGAAAAGATAAATCACATGATGAATGATGTTGCTGAGATGAACCTGTTTTCAGAATACTGTGAAAATCTTCAAGATATTTATAATACCACTCTCATTGAGGAACTAACAGGCTGTCTTCAATTTGTAAAAATGTCCTCTGCAGACTCAACAAACAGTAACCCAAACAGCCTGGAAATACAGTTAACAACCAAGTGCATAATGTATAGTTACTTTGACAAAAACATTACTGAGGCTATCCAAAATTTGGATGAAATAAAAGAGAAAGCGAGAGATGCAATGTCCAAAACAATCCAGATTTTTAAACTGGTGTCAGACGAGGATAAAGATCTCCAAGTTGAAGCCATGAACGCCTACCATCGAGGTCTGAAATATGTACTTTCTGTGGTAGAGAAGAATCGTTTCTCATGGGAAGGTCTGCTGGTGTTCTTTCTTGGAGTTTTACAGATTGTTGGAGGAGCACTGCTCACTGTATTTACATTTGGAACATTTGCTCAAGTTGGATTGGGACTCATTACAGAGGGAATATCAGACTGCATCACTGGCATTGACGCCATGGTGACAGGAGAATTCAGCTGGAAGTCATGGGCTATAGAAAAAGCCATTTCTATTGGTGTCTCTCTTATTGCGTCAGGAATTGGAAAGCTGATATCAAATGGATTCAAATGTTTTAAAACCTTATTTAAATTTGGTAAACAGCATAAATCAATGTCAATGTTCCTTTCAAGACAGGCTAAAGATGGCTTCAGTGTAGTCTTAAAGACTAATTTGAAGAATGTAGTAAAACACACAAGTAAAGAAATGTTAAAAGAAAAAATCAGCTATGCACCAGGAAAGACTGAAGGGAAAATACTGACTCAAACACTAAATGACACTGAAGATAAAGTGAAATTAAAAATAGAAAAAGAGCCTTTATCTACATTAGGAGATCTCATTATTCTCTCACAACTTGATGATAAAAAGCAACGTCACGATCTCCTGAAGGACGAGAGCAGGAAGAATAAACTGTTGGCCATTTTCAAAGAGGTCAGTACAGCAATACAGCCATTCTATGAAGACCTCAGCTGGAAGAACATGCTGAATCCATTCCTCTCCACAGTGACTGGTAAAGCTAAATTACATAGCCACAGAAAGACAACAGCACTTCTGGGAGGTATCCAAAGTGTCTACATGGTCTCCAGTCACATAGTTTCTATTGTTAAAGGCCAGGCAAATGGTGCAATTAGTCGTTACATAAGAAAGGGCTTAAAGAGTCGCAAAACAGAGGAAAACCTCAAAGCTGGACAGAACACCAGACACATTGCATGCATGCCAAGAAAGCTAAATTCTAATCACAAACTTGTAGGACATGCAGGTCAACACTCACAATCATATGCTGAAAAGTTCAAGAACTCCACGACTGCAGGCACCATCCTTGATATCAGAGTTCTGTCAGAAGCCACTGGCACTAAACTTGTCATCCTAACAGAGGACAGCAATGGAAGACTTACGAAAATGCAAGAGCTGAGCCCAGACACTAGACCTGCTAAAAAAACTGTGACATTAGTCTACAGACCAAAGAGTGTCCAGTATCCTGATGGTCATTATGATGTGCACATGAATAACCAGACAATGAGCATAGAAAGTAAGGGAAAGAGCTGCTTGTTTCATGCTTTGGCACGGGGAATGAAACCAAAAGCCAGTGAAGAAGAGATCACTGTGGAAGCAAATCGCCTCCAATCTGTGGAGGCTGATGCTCTCCTCGGTTACCCAGGCCAATGGGAGCCTTTCATCAACCGGAAAGAATTAACTAAAGCAATGAGGGGAGAGGAAGAGGAAAGTGAACCAAGAAAGATAATAAATGAATGCAAAAAGATACTTCAGAGAGAGGTTGGAAAAGTAGAGTTATACAAAAACTGGCATAAATATGCAATTCAAAATCCAGGACTTGGAAAGTTCATCAATGCAGATCACCAGCCACCAGTCAGTAGTATATTGAAGGCCCATAAACAGAACCAGAATAGCAGTTTAGCAGAGGCCATGCTTGAAGTGGCAACAAACTCATCTCCTCTGGATCGAAGTCTCATTTCTAAAGTGGACAGTTCTCATGGTCGGGAACTTCCAACTGTTTATGTACCTACAGAAGTCCATCGTGAATTTCCCAGTACAAAATCACCAGCCTTCAGAGACCTCTTGGCTGCAGCCATAAGTAATAATGATATAAAGAGCACCTTCAAGCTGACAATCCTTGGTTCAATGCCAAGATTCTGGTTGGATCATAATAAGGGCTTCAAAGACTTTCAGAACACCTCAATGAGTAACACCAGGCTTGAAATTTTTGAAAACAGCTTTCAGAACCACAGCACAGAGATGGTAAAGACATGGTTTTCTCTGCTTCAAATCAAAGGTGTTATAACAGATGATGATGTAAAGATCATTACAGATTGGATTGGAACACCAGGCTACAATGATCAAAATGAGCCATACAGGAACAAAGTCACCAACCTTCTCAGATCAAAAGGTATAATCACATTTAAAATGACATTTAAATAAATCACGTACACAAAACTTATGTGTGATTCTTAATAAAAGGGAATGGAAGTGCTTAGAGTGGCATTCATTTGAGTGGATTTGTGTTTTCAGTTTGTGAGGTTTGAGAATGTGACTTAAAAGCAGATCACACAGGACACTATGGAGATCTTCCACCTGGCGATCATCATCAATAGGGCTCTCTGTGTCGTGACTAATAACGACTATATAATAACGAGCATAAAAAGCAATGTGTTTCTTAGAGAATGTTAACAATCAGTCTCATAGGCATCTAAATTCATGAACTTTACAGAGTACCCGAGTGACCTCTAGTGTTCAGAAAGGCAAAACACACATCTCTTGCATTTAGATCTAAGCAATGCTTATTTATCATTCTTTTCTGGTGGCAGCTGGTGTTATTCTGCAAGAGCTAGACAGAGGGAGCTAATAAAATGCTAACTTTGAATCATAAAAGCCAGAAAGATGTACAGTGAAAGAATTAGTAACTTAATTATAGCATGTAGCTTTAAATGAAGCTGGGACATTATGTAAATATAGATATTGATATAATGCAGGTAAATAATTTAATGATTAATTATGTAATGCAGGGGAAAATATGTGTATTACAGGTTAAATGTTGAGACGTCCCTGTGCAGTGGATGATTTGTTGGAGGGCTGCTCTCTCCAGCTAATTTGATGTGGGGTTTATGAGACAGGCCTCAGGAAACACCACACAGTTTGGATGATGGGGAGCATTTCAGCAAAGATAACTTTACTTGGTGAATTTTTCAACCATAAAGTATTCTTGCTCTCTTCAGATTCACCAGGTTGCACCCACTTGATGTGTATGTATTACTGGCTGGTTTACATGAATGAACTGTAACTCTCTGTGGGTGATGCAAACCATTGCTATGGGTTACTTGTTGCAGGTCAAGCTGCCTCATTTCCTGTTGGGCTTTTTCATCAGAGAGAAGACAAATTGTCATGGTCCTGGGTCGGTGACCCAGCGCTTTTAGTTTGTTATCATTTTCTAGATGATGATGTTTAAGTTCTGTGTTATTTTCGATCTGCCTCTGAGTCTGCGTCTGTACCTGTCTGTCTATGGTGTCTCCCCATCTGTTTGTGAATCTGTCTGTTTAGTTCAATGTCTTGTCTGGTTCCATGTATCTGAGTTTCCTGTTTTATTGTGAAGGTCCGTGTCGTATGTGAGTGTGATCAGTTTACGTTTCCCCTGTCCCGTCAGCCCAGATTCCTCCCAGCTGTGTTGCCCTCCTGTCTCTCATCCCCTGATTACTGGTGTGTGTATTTAAGCCCTGTGTGTTCTCCTGCCTGTTGCCGGTTCGTCTGTGTAACGCCGTGTCAGTCTGTTACCCTGTGTTCCACGGTGTCCTGTTCATCGTCTGCGTCTCTCTGCTTCTCATCCCGTTGTCATATGCTCCCAGGTCTGTTATTTTTAGTTCTCCCAGTTTAGGTGTCTTTAGTTATTTGTTATGCCCCACTGTTTGTTTGCCACTACACCTCTGTAAATAAAACCACCGGTATCTCATCCACTGCCTGCATCTTGGGTCCTTCTTCCAACTCCACACGGCTCGCCTCGGCAGCCGTGACAGTACGAACCGGCCAAATATGGACCCAGCGGCATTCGCACCTTCCAAGGAGCTTCGGGAGGAATTAACCGATTCAGTTTCCAGATGGACTAATCTGTGGCTAGAGCATGAGGGGGAGGAATTTCGTCATGCTCTGGAGGCCCGAATACAGCGGCTAGTTTCCAATCACCCCTGGCTGCTGGATTCACTTCACCCACTCCTACAGGACTTCATCCTCAACACGCTTCATCTTCACCCTCCAACTGCGACAGCTGACCTGCCTGGCTTACCGGAAGATTCTCTCCCCAGTCCACCAGAGGACTCTCAGCTGGACACAATGCCGCCCGATCAGTCGGCTTCCCCCTCCTTCCGGGCAAAACGGCGGTCACGCCGCCGTCATCCTTCGCTTGCCAAACCAGCTCTCGGGGTCAGTGAGAGTGACGGTTTCATGTACATGCGGCCCCCCAGTGGCCAGCTCACACCAGCCCAGGCTTTTTACAAAGCACTGGGAATCATCCTCATTCCACCCAGCCCATCCACCTCACAGCAGGGGCAGCCACTTCAGAGCTGCCTCATATCACCGTCCGCTTCCCCGGCCGCACTCGCCCCTTCTCCCAGGCAGAAGCGACGTCCGCATGGCCGTCAGTTACCGGCGGATTCCGTGAGTCAGGAGCGCAGTGTTTTTTCTGCTCCATCTGAGCGTGCATTCATGAACACTCTGTCAGTTATTCCTGAATCTAGTAATTCAATACCAGTCAACTCAGGGTTATTCAAATTTGAAAAGAGTAATCCGGAAACGGTTAATTCTTTGTCTGATACTCCAAGGTCCGTTAACACTCGCTCTGAGGATCTAGAGGACTGCTTTCATTCTGCCTCTTCCGAGTCCTGTGTTATGCCAACCCGGACTTTCAAACCGAAATCTGGAAATAAGAAAGACTATCGGCCAGAAGCTCAGTTAGCCGCCCGGCCAGAAGCTCAGTTAGCCGCCCGGCCAGAAGCTCAGTTAGCCGCCCGGCCAGAAGCTCAGTTAGCCGCCCGGCCAGAAGCTCAGTTAGCCGCCCGGCCAGAAGCTCAGTTAGCCGCCCGGCCAGAAGCTCAGTTAGCCGCCCGGCCAGAAGCTCAGTCGCCACCTCCACCACCGTTGTCATCACAACCATTATGTCAGTCACCCTTAGTCCAGCCTCCTGTTCAGCAGCCGCTAGCCCGGCATCCTGTATCAATTGCTCCACCTGTAAAACAATACAAGTCAATTCCACCCGAAAAACACCATTCCTCGCCCGTCCATTCCAAGCAGAGGGACACACCTAATAATAATGTCAACACTCCTCAAAGGCTGGCCAGTTCTGAAACTGAGGTGCACTCCAGGGCCTCCCCGGAGGCTGGGTTTCAGCCCCCAGCAGACTCCGGAGCCCTGGAGGTTAAGAAGCTAGCTGAGGGCCGCACCTGGCTGTCGCTGCCTGAGCAGCGTCGATGCTCTATGCAGCTGCAGCCTGCTATGTGTTTGCCAGAGGCCCGTGTGCCTGCTGGTCCTGTCCTGTCCCTGCCAGAGGCCCGTGTGCCTGCTGGTTCTGTCCTGTGTGTTCCAGGGGCCCGTGTGCCTGCTGGTTCTGTCCTGTGTGTTCCAGGGGCCCGTGTGCCTGCTGGTTCTGTCCTGTGTGTTCCAGGGGCCCCTGTGCCCACTGGTCCTGAGACTGTTCTCACTGGAGGGCCCGAGGAGCCCGTCCAGCCTTTTGCGTCATCAGCTGGGGGGCCCGAGGAGCCCGTCCAGCCTCCTTCCTCGTCAGCTGGGGGGCCCGAGGAGCCCATCCAGCCTCCTTTCTCGTCAGCTGGGGGGCCCGAGGAGCCCGTCCAGCCACCAGCTGCTCCACCAGCAGCCTCATCCACGCTTGCAGCAGCAGTTTCATCCATGCCGCCACCTGCTGCAGCGCCTCCGTCTGCATCCTCCACGCCGTCGCCTGGCCCGGCCTCTGCTGCATCCTCCACGCCGTCGCCTGGTCCGGATTCAGCATCCTCAGCGTCGCCTGGTCCAGCGCATGCTTCGGCTTCATCCGCTTCACCTGGTCCAGCCTCCGCGTCTTCATCCTCGCCACCTGGTCCAGCCTCCGCGTCTTCATCCTCGCCACCTGGTCCAGCCTCCGCGTCTTCATCCTCGCCACCTGGTCCAGCCTCCGCGTCTTCATCCTCGCCACCTGGTCCAGCCTCCGCGTCTTCATCCTCGCCACCTGGTCCAGCCTCCGCGTCTTCATCCTCGCCACCTGGTCCAGCCTCCGCATCACCTGCAGTGGCCTCCTCTTCAGCTTCAGCTGCTTTGCCTGGTCCAGCTTCAGCATCCTCATCAGCCTCGCCTGGTCTGGCCTCCGCATCCTCATCAGCCTCGCCTGGTCTGGCCTCCGCATCCTCATCAGCCTCGTCTGGTCCGGCCTCCGCATCCTCATCAGCCTCGCCTGGGGCTGCAGGGGCCACGCAGCCTTCAGGTCCCCTACTACCACCTCCACATCGTCGGTCATCTGCCAGGCCGCTTGTTGGGCATCTCCGCCACCGTGGACGCCCTCCTGAACGCCGCCACTGCCTTCCGCGTGGCCGGCCTCCGGACTTGTTTCCACGCCGCCGTTGCCGTCCGCACGGTCGGCCCCCAGAACTGTTTCCACGCCACTGCCTACTGCGTGGCCGGCATCCGGACCTGCCCCGTTGCCATTCGCACGGTCGGCCTCCTGAACTTGACCATCTGGGCCTTTTTGGACTCTGTCCCTCCGTCCTGGCCCCCTCCGCCCGCCCTGGTCGGGTTGTTTTCTGTTTTGTTTTGGTCCGTTTTTTCGTTTCTGCTGGGCTGTCTGGTGCCAGCCCTTGAGAGGGGGGGGGTACTGTCATGGTCCTGGGTCGGTGACCCAGTGCTTTTAGTTTGTTATCATTTTCTAGATGATGATGTTTAAGTTCTGTGTTATTTTCGATCTGCCTCTGAGTCTGCGTCTGTACCTGTCTGTCTATGGTGTCTCCCCATCTGTTTGTGAATCTGTCTGTTTAGTTCAATGTCTTGTCTGGTTCCATGTATCTGAGTTTCCTGTTTTATTGTGAAGGTCCGTGTCGTATGTGAGTGTGATCAGTTTACGTTTCCCCTGTCCCGTCAGCCCAGATTCCTCCCAGCTGTGTTGCCCTCCTGTCTCTCATCCCCTGATTACTGGTGTGTGTATTTAAGCCCTGTGTGTTCTCCTGCCTGTTGCCGGTTCGTCTGTGTAACGCCGTGTCAGTCTGTTACCCTGTGTTCCACGGTGTCCTGTTCATCGTCTGCGTCTCTCTGCTTCTCATCCCGTTGTCATATGCTCCCAGGTCTGTTATTTTTAGTTCTCCCAGTTTAGGTGTCTTTAGTTATTTGTTATGCCCCACTGTTTGTTTGCCACTACACCTCTGTAAATAAAACCACCGGTATCTCATCCACTGCCTGCATCTTGGGTCCTTCTTCCAACTCCACACGGCTCGCCTCGGCAGCCGTGACACAAATATGCTCAAAGTGTATTTTCTTAAATTTATTAATCAGTTCAAGATTCAAGTTAAAAACGGTAGCCGTGTCTCTAAGCTCACTCAGGAGACCCAAACGAACAATGAGCACCACACCCAGGCAGCAAACACTTTTATTAGGCCACAGAAACAGAATATCGGCTCACGTTTCTTTTTCTGGACCTCTCTGGACATCTCTGTGTATATAGAGATGGCCCTTTTACAGGTAACACTTGCATTACCATGGCAACCACCTCTTGCCTTTTGCTTAGGGCTGTAGAGTTAAAGAAGAGGGAAGGACTGGAAGACCATTTCCTAACACCAGAATTTATGGCCGTCTTTTGGTGTAGGAGAGTCAGCCTTAAAGATTTGTACCTTCTGGTGCCATCACCAATCCAGGCAGACCATTCCCCTCACACATTCCTCAACAAAGAAGGCTTCTCTGTGTCTATGCCTGTTAGTATCTGAGTGTAGCAGTCTAAATCCAAAATTATACTAAAATGCAAATTGGTATGCAATAAAGGACAAAACACAAATCTGTGCCACAAATCACGAAGCAACATAAAATAATGGGATACATGAACCTTAAAGATAAAAAATAAATTCCGACATTCCACAGAATTGGAAACACCGCTCTTTGCAAGGAGAAAGCAGTGAGGGAGAAAATAAGTTCCATAATAATAGCCACTTCCATACTGATTCTGCAGCAGTTTTCATTGCCATCACACAACCATTGTGTTGTTGGATATATTATTAGTTCCTAAATTATCATCAACAAAAATGAATGTATCTATTTTTGTTCATTCATTCAGATATTATAGCTTATCTGCAGTAGTTTTGATTCATATTACAGTGACAGGACTGATTCCACTCAGAAATAACCAAGACATCGACAGCACATGCACTGAAAATGACAGTATCCCCTGTGAAAAAGTTGTTAATGCTCAACAGGAAACCAGTGATATCACTATGTTTTTGCATTTATTTACAAAGTTCTTCAATGGGATCAGTTTTCTGCTGTTCATTTCTGCCAGTGTAATCAGTTTTTTGCTACATTTCCATGTAATGCCTGACTTGTCTAAAAAACATCAGTTCTGCAGCAGTTTCATTCCTTTCGTTTTTGTATATATTAGCGATTTCTAAAGAATTTTGTAATGTAATTTGGCTTTCACATGAACGTAAAGAATAATGAAAATTTTCTTTAAAAAGGATCCACTAATGATTTTGTAGTGGATACTGTGCAGCAGTAGCGTTTTTTCTTTTTTCTTTTTCTTTTCTTTTCTTTTCTTGTCTTTTCTTTCTTTTCTCTCTCCTTTCTTCTTTTCTTTCTCATTTCTTTTAGAAAATAAAGCTGTCTATATATATTTCACTATATTTCACATGCATTTTAATTTAATATTCAGTATTTTTGATTTTGGTGTAGGCTGTTAATATGGCCTCTTTTATGCGAACTGGATAAGCTTGAGTTTAGCTTCATAATAGTTTATCTCTCTGTGTTTATAATTGACCTTGGTTAAAATTAATCACTCAGCGAAGCACCAAATCCTCCGCGCAGTAGCGGTTTTTGATACGGCCGACACGGGCGGTCAAAAACCGGGGCGGCATCGTGGTGGGGCATCAGCAAAAAAATAAATTAAAAAAATTGCTGGTACTCATGCTGCCCCGACATCAGCCAGCCCATATTGGCAATGGCACAGGCACCGATCGGTTTTCTATCGCCCATTTGCTGGGAGTAAGGGTGCCTTCCGTTTGCGAGGTGCGTCTGCTGCTTGCGGCACAGGGAGGAGAGGGCGGGGCGGCGGGGGATTCTCTAGCTGGCTGGAGCAGCATCTAATAACCAGCTCGCAAAATAAAACAAAATAAAAATAAAACGTCACCAGACATCATGATACAGACTTATAATTTGCATCGATGGGTTTTTTTTTTAATTCTATACGCGAAAAGTGAGCGCGAGAGCCCTTGGTGCGCCTGCTTGCTGCTGAAGTCAAAGTAAACTTTATTGTCATCTCCGCTACATACAGTGCAGTATATAGAGAGACGAGACGACGAGGCTCCAGTTACAGCAGTGCAAGTACACAAACAATAAATATAAGAAGAGTAAGAAAATAAATATAAATAAATATACACTTTAGGACCAGGAGTAAAGGGATCAATAACAATTGAAAAAAATTTATAATTTACAGTTTGATGATTTAAAGTCTCACACACAACCCGTCGAAAGGGAAGGGGGCCGGCTGCTTCCAAATAGAGCACATTTCATTCATAATGATGTAAATCCAAGCCCATTATGTATTCATGCGACCGTGGCTCAGGGGGTTGGGAAGCGTATCTATAACAGGAAGGTCGCTGGTTTGATCCCCGGGCTCTTTTCTTGTAATTTCATAAACTGGCCTTGGACAATAGGTCTTTTAAAGTTTTTGTTTGGACACCTTTTTCATTCTAATCCTTGTACCTGTGCATACCTACAGGGAGTGCAGAATTATTAGGCAAGTTATATTTTTGAGGAATAGTTTTGTTATTGAACAACAACCATGTTCTCAATGAACCCAAAAAACTCATTAATATCAAAGCTGAATGTTTTTGGAAGTAGTTTTTAGTTTGTTTTTAGTTTTAGCTATTTTAGGGGGATATCTGTGTGTGCAGGTGACTATTACTGTGCAGAATTATTAGGCAACTTAACAAAAAACAAATATATACCCATTTCAATTATTTATTTTTACCAGTGAAACCAATATAACATCTCCACATTCACAAATATACATTTCTGACATTCAAAAACAAAACAAAAACAAATCAGCGACCAATATAGCCACCTTTCTTTGCAAGGACACTCAAAAGCCTGCCATCCATGGATTCTGTCAGTGTTTTGATCTGTTCACCATCAACATTGCGTGCAGCAGCAACCACAGCCTCCCAGACACTGTTCAGAGAGGTGTACTGTTTTCCCTCCTTGTAAATCTCACATTTGATGATGGACCACAGGTTCTCAATGGGGTTCAGATCAGGTGAACAAGGTGGCCATGTCATTAGTTTTTCTTCTTTTATACCCCTTCTTGCCAGCCACGCTGTGGAGTACTTGGACGCGTGTGATGGAGCATTGTCCTGCATGAAAATCATGTTTTTCTTGAAGGATGCAGACTTCTTCCTGTACCACTGCTTGAAGAAGGTGTCTTCCAGAAACTGGCAGTAGGACTGGGAGTTGAGCTTGACTCCATCCTCAACCTGAAAAGGCCCCACAAGCTCATCTTTGATGATACCAGCCCAAACCAGTACTCCACCTCCACCTTGCTGGCGTCTGAGTCGGACTGGAGCTCTCTGCCTTTTACCAATCCAGCCACGGGCCCATCCATCTGGCCCATCAAGACTCACAATGATCTTGTCACACTGAAGTGGACGCGCAACGAGATATCATAGCGTGGCTCAAGCACGTTCATCACAGTTTAAACCCCTTGTTTTGCACAACGGAATACGGCCTGCAGCTAAACACCCCAATAGCTTTTGTAATAGCTTTAGCCCGGTCGGATTGGGCAGCAAAAGACTGCTTAAATGCCGCAAACTCCTCTGCTCCACCACTTGGACCGCTAGTGCTGACCATAACTATTGCTTGACAGACTGACCACGTGCACCATACACATACTTTTTTTTTCTTTTTCGAATCTTTGGATCGAACCGTGGAGTGGGATCGGTTCGGATTTCGGACCAACCGTGATCCGTTGCACCACTAATACCTACCGCATGCATCAAAATAAAAACTTTGTATCTCAATAATGACTTTTGAATTCATTTAAGAATTTATGTTTTAATTATGTTATTTATTTAAACATTACTAAATAAATGTGTTGTACAATAATTTAATTAAAACTATAAACAACAAACAAATAAGTATTTCAAAATGAAATATCTGTACCTATTATTGCTAAATAGTAAATTAACTACCCTGAATAAAAACCTAATTTCATACAACAACATTTTCAAATTACCAATTAAATAACAGATTTTCTAAAATCTTTTTTTTTTGAATTGGCAAATGAACTGGCTTTTAGATTAACTACCGGATTAGCTCCTACACTTGCTAACAGATTAGCTATCCCATCTCTCTGATTGGCAGTGGTGTGCGGATTAATACTGAAATATCACTTCCTCCTATACCAGATATTTATGTTCTAGAATTGATTCTCATATTAAAATGTTGATGTTTTAAAAAGTTGGGAGTGTCTAAAAAGTTGGTAGGAACTACTACTTCTTCTGTCTGTCAATGGTATGTGAAATACTGCTGTATAAATGCATAACGGCTCACGTGTGCTCACTCGGCGACAGCGACGTGTGGCACTGTTGCTGAATTTTGGAAAAAGACTCAGGTCAAGGCTTAGGTTTTTGTGCTGATGTTTAAACAATGGGAATTCATATCAATAGGAACTCATATTCAATTGGCAGTCCTGAGTTGAGGTAATAGTTATATTAGTTATGTAGTAATAGGTATTAAAGGTGAAGGAAAATCTTAACCTTGTTCAGGAAATCTAAAATAAATTGAAATGCGCACAAACAAGTTGTCTTTGTGAGGTTTTATTTTCCTTTGCAAAGGGGTCAATCAATACAGAGTAATACAGAGTCAGAAAGGCTTTTGACCAAGAAGAAGTACAAACAGAAATGATCTACCCACTATGGTCACAGAGTACAATCAGAACATTTCGTACAAAAGATAACTTGTACAGTTGAGGATATTCTGTATTAAAAGAGTATATAGAGATTGTTGTAAATAAACATTGTGCTAGAGTCTTAAATCACACTTATTTCTTCATATTTTGCTACCCAGGAGAAAGACTGTCGTATAGTTTTATAAAGTAGTTTGGAGCAATACTTCTCTAGGCTCTGTGAAGCTCTTTCATTGCCTTGGAAATGAATGCATGGCCTTATATTGGCATTTTCCTGCACTTTCAATCCAGTTATTGTACCTGACCGCTTTCAGAATTATGTTTTTCGTTTGTTTGTTTGTTTGTTAAGCCACTTAACACTGACCTATGAATCAACTTAGCAAATCTGTATCTTTAGGCACTTTACTACAATGGCAGCATGTTGCAAAAGTACACAATTTGTTCCCATTTCTGAATCTATATTACAAAAACTAACAATACAACTGGACTGACATAAAATATTTTTTGCACCTAAAATGTTATTCTCAAGGAGCTATTAGCTGAAAACCAATAAGAGCACAATACACACCATGCACGTTGCATGAAAAATCAAGGTCCTGGTCCCGACGCCATTACCACAAGCACTTTTGCAGTGTTGTGTTACATATTTTTACTTAAAGGTCAACAAGAGCCCATGTGAATTTAATGAAGAACTAGATGCATCTGATGCAGGGACAGGAGTGCGGTTTTCACAGTTTTTTTGTAAAATTCCATATTCTTGTGCCTTTTTTCAATCACTGTCTAAACTAATCAGAGTGTAACTAGTAAATGGGATTCCCAAGTGCAGCATCATCTTCAACACTACCATAGACCAGTAGTGTTGATACTTGAATAGCTCTACTCAGGACTGCAGACCAAAGCAAACATCACCTTACGATCATGGCCTGTACCTATGACTCTGGTAATACAGTTTGGTTGTCCTCAAAAGATATTCCCTTAAAAATGGAATACACTGTGCACAACATGGGATCTGTCAATGTCTGGGATACACGTTACTGTTTCAGTTTAAGTATCATGCCACAGCTGATGTTAACGTAAAAAGCTAGCTAGTAAGTGAGGATGAGCAGATTTAGGATTAAAGAAAGGTGAGATAGAGTCAACATTACATTGTTATTGTTTTTTTCTGTAACAGTTCCTCTCATTGAATTCACAGAGTTGGTTTCAATAATTTCCTGTTTATACCACTGTTATGGCACAAATAATCAGAATCAACAGGGACAACTTTGACTGCATTGTTCCTGACAACAGATAAAGGTACAACCCTGGTTTCAAATTCAGTGTTTTGCAGGCTCAGACAGGCACATACTTTTCTGCCACTCCTTACTTCCTCATTCATTAGTTCCTCAGTTAGCACATGTTTTTCTATGAGTCTGTGGTGGCCAGTGCGATCCTCTATGCTGTTGCATGCTGGGGGAGCAGGCTGAGGGTCGTAGATGCCAACAGACTTAATAAACTGATCCGTAAGGCCAGCAATGTTGTGGGGATGGAGCTGGACTCCCTCAAGGTGGTGTCGGAGAGGCGGATGCTGTCCAAGATAAAGACAATGTTGGATAACACCTCCCACCCACTCCATGACATGTTGGTCAGTCACAGGAGCTCGTTCAGTGAGAGACTGAGATTACCGAAAAGCACCACTGAACGACACAGGAAATCATTCCTGCCTGTGGCCATCTCCCTGTACAACGCATCCACTTAACACACTGTTTGCTGCTACAGCTACACATGTTTCTTTTCCAACTATTTATTTATAAGTGACTTATGTATGTATGTATGTATATATATGTATATATTGTACTATTCTTAGTTAGCGTATTGTCTGTCTTGTCTTAATGTTGGTTTAAAATGGAGCACTGTAACAAAAAATAATTTCCCCCAGGGATCAATAAAGTATTCTGATTCTGATTCTGATTTTCTCTAGATCCACAACAGCACAGTGCAACAGTCCTGAGTTTCAGGAGTTGCACAAATTGGACATACAAACTGGACTCTCTGTAGAAAGCAGAGTCCAATTTGCATGTTTCCCTGAGAGTCTCCCCATTGACAAACAGTCTGAACACACACAAGCATATTTTATGTATGATCTACAACAGCTCTGAAACTCCAGAACAGCTTCAAACATCTGTTATACGCAGAGTACCCTAACTAACCCTAACATACATCTTTTTTCTAAGAAAACAAAACCAAAGTCAAAAAATAACAAAAAACAACCAAGAGATGCTATAACAATAAATAAATGACAAAAAATGAACTGAACTGGAGATTTTAGTCTTAAAGCTGAAAGCTGAAGCTATAGCATGTTCCAACTACACTTTTCACATGCAGTATATTCTAAATAAACGAAACTAAGACCAAAGGAAACATAGTAAAAAAAAAGTAAAATAATTTTGAAAGAATAAATAACAATAAACATACAGAAATAAACACACACAAAAATATTCTTTTTTTTTATAAACAATGAAAGTTTTGATTCACTTTCATATTTTTTAGCACCATGTTTTTAAAACTTACATAGTGGTACACACTCTTAATAATTTATAACAGCTACTTTTGACTAGTTACTAATTATTATACATTTTATTTTGCTGTAATTTAGTGATGATGTATGTGTCGCAACATTTTTTTCCACTGCATTCAGGCACTGTTCTAAACTTTTCCCAGAGAAAAATAAATGACTATAACTGATGATACATTACAGCAAATAAAGTTGTAGTAATTTAGATACGATTCATGCATGTCCAGTATAAACTGTTTGGGGTCCAGCACTGAACCGTTGAACCCCACAGGTAACCTTCAGTAAATTGAAATCAAAGTTAAAATAGTTAAATACTACAGTATCAATTAGTACAGACATCTGTCATCAAAGTAACTGTTTACCTTTGTAAATGTTAGATAGCTAACATTTTTAGAATTTTTCTATTTTATTCCCAAATAAATGAAATAAATCTTAAATTTTATTTAAAAATGTACTAAAAAACACTTTACTGCTCTCACCTCTCTATGCAGAACTTTAGTTTAAAGTGTGCACAGACGATCTGAATATTAGTTCAGGTTGTGCTCAGTGCATGTGCCAAGTGTTCAAACTGACTGAAACAGACATTTGAGAGCTCACAAACTCACAGTAGTTTTACATATTTGTCAATGTGACTTTTCATTTGGTAATGACCTTATTACTGTGAGTTTCATTTGGAAAAGCTTCATCAAGAGATGAATCACATTGACTGAACAGTGAACAGATTCACCTTTGCCTTTTCATTCAGATGACATAATTCTGTCTGTTCTGTCTGGCACACGGGAAGAAGCTTCTGATGGTTTTCAGCCAGCCCTCTGTAAAGGAGAAACACAGCATCAGGTCAGATCAGAGTCCTGACCAAGACCAAGATCACGTGACTGTGTGTAGTTAGTATGAAGGACAGAGGATAATAAACACTCACATTCAGAGCTGTTTTTCCTGTTTCCTGAAAACATCTTTGCTGAAAACAATTACTTTGTACTAAATATAGTTATTACTTAGGACTGTAGTTTTATTCTCTATGATTTCAT